>NC_046333.1:96681063-96984093 GCF_000738735.6 Corvus cornix cornix | reverse complement strand
CTGGGAGCCATAAGGATGTTTATTAGGCATTTGTGGGTACCTGATCTGTCTTATTGTCAGCTGCAAATCAGTCTTCTAAATTACAAGTGAATCAAGGCTTTTAGCAAATGTATTCAAAAATTAACTGAAGATTCATGCGAGTTTTCTACAACTGCTAGAAATACCATCCAATAATGTAATATCACAGCTTTGCAGAACAGGCTGTTAAAATGCCATGGTATGAGCAGAGACAAATTAATTAATAAATGAACAAAAACCCTTGCATTGTAGAAAGAGCTACTAATGTTAAAAACACTCTCAAAAATGTAACTGTGAAATGTAACAGGATTGATTGATTCACTTTTTAAGTGATTAAAGACAACATTCAGGAACACAAAGAAAATTCATGTTTCAATGAATGACAGAGATTACAGTATCTGTGCAAGGAATGATCAGAACAGCAAAATGGTCCCTGCGCCAGAGCCTTTAAACAGCAGAGGTCAAAAGTTTTCATGACTGTTACAGGAAAAAAATCCATTTCAGAAATTAAATTCTGGATGCAGCTATGTATGCATGCCATCTTAAAATGGATTCAGCTTCCTAGGAAGGTCTTTACTACCCTCAAATCACTCAGAGATGTAAATTTACTACCATTCCCTAGTCCTGCTTTTCTATTCCTGAGAGATTTCCAGTCCCAGCTGCTTCCCTCAACACTTTTTTGATGACTGGAGCCAGTTAAAGGGGAGAAACAATATTCATGACCCTCTGCAATTAAAAAGATCTCAGGTTTCTGACATTAAATCTAAAATTCTTGCAGGAAAGTGTGTGTGGGTGTGCAGCCTAGAGATTAAATGAAATAATTCTTGCCAGCTTCTGTTGAGCAAATTAAAGTAATAAATACATTTAATTAAATGAATATGTTCAAGGATATTAACTACTTACAGAAACTATATTGAAAAAAGCAAGTTAAATTCATTATTGGAAATACTTCTATATTTTCTTTTTATTCTTGGTGAAAAGCTAGCAACAATAAGGACCAAAAAAAGATTTAGGATGATACTTCCAGTCCTTGACTGCTGGGAAAAATTCTCCATTAACTTCAAGAGCATTTAATCAGAGAGCAATTTATGCCATTTTTGTCCTCAGTTGCAATTTTTCTTAATTTTCAGTTTCAGCATGTCTCTTCTGGGTGAACATCTTGTCGATTTTCACCAGTTTAGCCATGGCACTAAAGCTGTGGGAGCCCCTGCTGCTTAGAGGCAGCCTGAACTGGTGGTTGAGGACATTGTTTCACACTTGAGAACACTCTTTATATAACTGTTCCTTGCTGCCTCTGGCAAGGTAGAGCCATGAGGAATAAAACTCTTCATATATTGCAAGTGGTTTTTATCCTCTTAAATATCCAGATGTGATGGGCGAATAACATACCAGAATTCGGGGTAGATTTAGCAAGTTGGAGGAGGAGGAAATTTGCATTAGAATAGGTATAACTTAGGTGTAGTGTCCTGAAGCTGTCAGAGAGTCAAGGGAAAGTTCTTTGATTCAAAAATCAAAGAGCACTCCTTACAAGACCATCATGTGTGAACAGCAGTTCAAGCTAAAGAGGCTACCTTCTAGGTAAGATGTGCTGATCCTGCTGTGGAATTCTGTGTTGTTTGCAAGGTCTGGCAGTTAATACTGGTACAAGTTTTCCCACTGTTTCATTTTCTCTTCATTTCTGTAAGGGTCTTCAGGTTTCACAAATATGATCTTTCCCTCTTTAATTCTTTTTCATTCTTTATTTTGGAAATCTAAAATGTTCCCTAATTATTTAATTAGGCTCACATTAATAATTTCAATTGCAAACTTCTCACAATATGTCTTAATTTTTTTTTGTTCTGGCAGACAGTCAAGGATTGTGCTCCTCAGTCATTAAGACTAACTACCAAACCTGGTTCTAATCAGAAGGATCTAAAAGTACTTCTGAGACTGGGGCTACACAGACATACTGACTCCTTGTTTTCATGAGAATGAATTAAATGTCAGAATCTGGAGGGGTCTGTAGTGCACAGGCATGACTGGGGAAATGTGTATGAACCTAAATGTGGCCTCCTATACCACACTGCTCACAACGGAGGTCCCGGTCAAGATTGTCTTGGACTGGTTTGTTTGGGCTTTTTTGGGGGTGGTGGTGGGTGCGTTTCTGTTTGTTTGGCTGTTTTTTTGGTTTTGGTGGTTTTGGGCTTTTTTTTAACAAAAGTTTCTCTTTCAGGTTTACTGACTTAGTTTTCTCAAGGTATCCTTCTCTTATTTTTCTCTAAGGCAGCTATGACTAACTCATGTGGGCTGGATCAGGATGATCTTGTGATTTGTAAGTATGTTCAGTGATCTGGCTGCACCTGTGTCAGAGTTTATTAGTGTAGATCCAGCAGATAATTGCTGTCTAGATTTTAGTTTAGAAAGCAGAATGAAATTAATGAGTCTTGCTGCTTTCACCCTGCTTTAGAGATAAAAAGGTTCTAACAAACTGGATGAAGTCCATACAATTTTTTGCTTAAGATGGCCAGAAATGTATGTGGTACTAACCAAGTAAGGACAATTATCCTTGTTGCCGTGTCACTTGCATATCACTGTGTCTTGGGGTGACTTGATGTTGTATTCCCTATCACTGCACTGTGCCCAAATGGGACTATTGAAGGGTGAGTGGGTCTTGCTGATCACCCCTTGGCTCTCCAGCTCACGGATTCCACTTTCGTTTCATCCCTACGATTCGACAGGAACCGTCGGTGAAAAGAACGTAGTGTGTGTCTAGCTTTGGCCTGTGTGCAAATCTGAAGTAAGTAATGGATATTTTGAACCAAACCACTACACACTGTTATGCATATATCCAGCTCTAGAAGAAATAATCAGATAAATACATATAGATATGCACCCTGGAAACAAAATGATGTAACTTACTATTTAATTTAATACAACTGCACAATGAATTGTTTGCATCTAGAATAAAAGAGTTCTAGTTTATTTTACTTTTAGTTGAATTACAGAAATAATATCACTTATGCTTTTATTTCATCTTACAAACTTAAAAAGAAAATCAAATTAACAGAATATTGAATAAATAGAAACTTACCTGTTTGAGATGGAACAGAGATATAAGTGGGAAAAACTGGTAGGCTAAGGCAAGCAGCCTAAAGAGATGGTGAATTGCATCCTTCCTTAGCAGGAAGTATGTGTACATATTGACAAACAGAAATGTGATAAAGGGATCTGGTTCAAATTCCTTTTCTCTATGAGATGGAGCAAGAGAAATGATGGTTACAGTCAGGCCCACTACATATGGAGAGTTTGTTCTCTCTTTTTGTTTTGCAGTTGTCCCCTTTCCTTCGCAAGAGTGCTACAGAAGTGCACAGAGCATACGTTTTATACATGGCAATGTATTGGAATGAGAAAAAAGGGCGGATTTGAATTTCTGGATTTCCTCATGTGTGGATGCATAGAACTACATTATTCTGTTGATGCTCAGTATATATTTTCACTGTTCCCAATCCAGATTACACTGAGGAGGTGCCAGCATTATTAATGTTGACATTATCAGTACTCCTCCACACAGCATTGCAAACCCTGAATGCTTTTGCTTCTGTGAAGCATCCCTTTCTTCCCTTTTCTTCACCACCAATTGCTGCTGGAGCAGCAGCATAGAGGAAGGAATTGTGTTTGTCTTCTTCTTGGTCATCCCACTCCTATGCCTTCTTAAGAAAATCCTGGAGCACGGTGGAGCAGAACTACAGCATATGTGGGGCTATTTGGAGCCTGCAAATCCCACTGTGGGACTGGGCAATGAAAAGGACTGTGACAGGGTAAGAGGTCCCAAAACCCTTAAGCAGTAAAGGAGACAATTTGTAGCTCATTTAATTCCTGACTAATGGGGAAGGGCAGGTTGGAAGAGGAGCGGAAGAAAGGTGAAAGACCTATGTTTTCACAAAGATGTGTAAGGTATCATTATACTTTTCTGTTATCAGTATTACGGGAAATAAGTGTGATTTTGCCCATCAATACATCTTAGTCACAGACTATGCTCAGTTTTGGTGCATACAGTGTACATACATTCTTTATCCTTCTGCATATAAGAAGTATCAGATTTCATTACTCGTTCCCATCCAGCTCACTGCCACCAAAATTTTGTGACTGTTTTTCAAGCAGACTGAAATGATGACTGAGCTGTCAATAGCAAGTTCCCAGCTACTGATGGTCTCTCTGGGCTCAGTTCAATCAGTTCAATTGACTTTAGACAAGAAAAACAAATCTATATGAATATGACATGCATACAAGAACATGATACAGGCACCAGTATGTAATGGTAGCATTAGAAAAGCAGGATATTTTAGATACAGTTTAGAGCCCTAAGTTCTCTTTCCATAGGAAGCTACAAACCTGCAGAAAACTAGTCCAATCTGACTTGAATGCCTTTCATTCTTAAAAGCAGCTGTCAAGGAAGTCCCGATAGGGACTTTAGTTCCACAAGACTTACGGAACTGGACTCTTTCTTCATACAGTGAAGTGGCCAGATATTCTTGCAAGTGTGTGATTGTACCCTTCAGGATCTGACCTATAGACTACAAATGTCAGATCCAAACTTTATTGCAGCAGGGAAGAGAAATGACTTCAATATTTTAAAAAGGCTTCTTAGTGAACGCCATCTGCTGCTAGCAAATCATGATAAAAATGACCAGAATGCTAGTCTGCTTCCACACACCCAGATAATTCAGATCATATATATTCATATAAACCTCATGCCAATTATTAGTAAATCCTACCTATCTCTCTCTCCTTTCCCCAGGAAAGTACTGCTCCCTTTTCAGCAGGTGGTGTACCAAGTGGAACAGGGTAGATGACAAAGCAGTATACCCTAAACCACTGTAGTACTCTCTTCACCTCTCTCTGAAGGGGCTTGTATACAATTCGAATTTTGGCCAGCTGCAGGTCCTTGCATAGCTTTGAAGCAGCTTTGTCTTGTAAATAATCCCATTTTTAGTTCTTTCTCTACTCTAGCACCAGGCTGGAGAGCTAATCCACAGCTCAGTTGTGAGCCCTGCTTTCACAGTAACATGTGGTGCTCATTCAATTTCAATGGACAGTTTCCATGTTTGCTAGGTGAGAGCTTTAGTTTGCAGTTAGAAGTTTAAAGTTATTTTTCTCTCCTCTTTTCAAGAAGCTATGTAAATTGGCCAAATCATGAGGACTTGCTAGTTCCAGTGTCAAGTCAGTGGCTCCAAAGACTACAAATACCAACTGAAAACAGCATTGCAGCAGCAAAGATAAGTGACTCTAATACTTTAAGAAAAATAGGACATAGATAACTTTTTTGAATGCCAAGGAAAAGATCTTAATGGTAGAACCAGAAAAAAACCATCTTGTCCTCTTTCACCAATAAATTTTGTTTTGAAATATTTATCTTTTCCTGAACTGCACACTAATGTACAAGCTTCAAAATCACACTGGTGATTAGATAGGCATTATTTAGATATTTCATAGTCATTTTACCATTTGATTCTTGTGGATGATCTTTCATGTTAACAGTAAAACAATATCTTAACTTTGTCTCTTTCAGTTACATCAGTTTAGGTTTTGACCTAATTTTAGTATTGAACAGCTTCCAAAACTAAAATTGCTGGGAGAAATAAAGCTTTATTTTTCATTTCCCACCCCCCCCCCCCAAACTGTTTCTGCATTTTTCTTCCTCCTCTGTACATCCTACTCACCAAGAGCCCAGAACTAATAAAAGACCTTATTTTTTCAGTTGACTGCATAAATGTAAATGGGAATTTATGAGAAACAGTGCTAAAGGCATTATAGTATATCAGCGCTTAAGAAATTTCTGAGCCACTATTTACATAGCATTCTTGTTCTCCTAAATGCAAATGTATAGAATATTTCAATATTTTTTTTTTCAGGATTTCGCTGGCCAAATTTGACCAAACATGTCTGGTCTGTTGTGTTTTGCGATGATGTTCTAATCTGAACCTGAAGTTTTCACACAGAAAAATCAGATGAGGACACAGGTATCAGACAAAACAGTTCTGTTGGTTTGCCATCAGCACCCCCTCGCGGTGAAATATATTATTTTCTTATCAGAAGTCATTTGATGGATTTGCTCGCACGGAGTAGAAGATCAAAGTTCTGGTAATGCCTTATAATATACACAATCTGTGGAAAAGAAATATTTGCAGGTCCTGCATGCTAAATTTTAGAAATTAATTTTGGCATGAAAAAGATGAGGGGAGGAACAACCCCCCCCATTTCTTGAATCTAGAATGCTTGTAGCAAAATTTAAATATAAAGATGGGAAGTTTTTCATTCTCAGACATGAAGCCCTTATTATTACTATTTTTTCCTGGCATTGAAGCTGAACTTTACATACAAAAGAAGGGGTTATACCTAAAATCTGTGTTGAACGTGATCTTTTTCAAAAGTATGTTGCTGCTGTACATTTATATTTTACTTCATTTAAATTTTAAAAAAATTAAACATTATGTCTAAAGCAATTGATAATTAAATCTTGTTAGAAAACACATAAAAGCACTTAAGAAGCAGACTTCTTTGATTCAAGTGGCTAAATTCCACTGTTTTTCACTGATATTCAGGCTTCTCTGCTGAAACTAGTTACTTTTAATCAGAATAGATTTCTATATTGAAAGTAGACAGTACATGCTTAAAACTTCAATGTAATTTAGGCAGACCAAAATCTTAACCAGTTAGTAAGAAACTCTCGTTTGTTAATCTGACCAAGTGAAGATATTAAAAGTAAGATGATTCTATTAATTAAGGGAAATGAAGCTACAACACTTAAGTTTCTACTGGTGCTGCATATGTCATATTATGGTTTTGAAGGGTGCAAACAACCAACCATTTCTCTTTTTCTCTCCACTAAAAGACCTGTGGTTATGTGTATCAGCTTTGATGGCCACCAGAGTACCTGTGTTCCCTGACACATCCGATTTTCATGTATGTGATGGTTTTGTAGACTTCCCACAGAGAATTAGGGTAAAAACTACTAGTTTCAGTGTCCTGTGAAATCTCATATCTGACATATGGTAAATCTCAAAAGAGCAGTCAAACATCAGCAAGGGTGTACCCTGCAGTCTCATAGTCTCAAAGTTCTGCATTTCTCACCTCACTCCATGTGTTTTCCTTCTCTACTGACTATAAGAAAACTGTTTTAAACATTATCAAAGTGATGGGCAGGGTTGAAATGGTCTGTATAAGAGGTTCCAGACTAGTGTAGAAGTGTAGAAGTAGTACTGTAGTAGTAGTGTAGTGTAGAATAGACTGAATTTACAAATTCAGTGTTTCTGGTTCTGTGTTTGGGATTCTGAGCAGCTCCTGCTTCTTTCTTCTTTGCTGACATCTCTTCTGGGAACAAAATATTCAAATTTTGTCAGCTTCAGTACAGTGTGGCACACTTAAACACCTTCTGACAATTTGGAGTTGAGCAGATGCCAACCCCTACTACTAACATCTATTTCTGGGTTAAGATGGATTGACAACCTTATTTAGTGCTGTTACCATTATTTGAATATCTTCTAAAGATGTTTTTATTTCCCTTTTTATTAGTAGTAGATCAAACCTACCAGCCCTAAAGTAATCAAGAAGGCATTACAGAGCATATATAACCACTGTCAAAAATGGGGGCAGATGTCACTAAAGAGTTAATGAAGAAAAGGCATGAAATGGGGAGGAGGAATTTGTATTACAACTTTTCACAAGTATCTCATCTGTTGGTTGATTAATACTGCACAACCTACTAAAAGATTGGCTATATCTCATATTTCTTTTACGTTGCACAGCACAAGGCAGACTCAGTTTGTCATGTTTAGCATTCGCTCCCCTTTTAGTCACCTAGCACTACCAATCGTTGTATCAGGAATGTTAGATGCTACATCCCAACCTCTCTCATTTTAGTCTTGTATTGTGGTCCATGAATCAGTCTATCCCTTTTTTTTGTGTGTGTGATGATATAATTTCCTTTCCATGTCTTCCTGTCTTCCATAAGTTTAATGCTCATTGGGTAAAGAAGTATTTTACTTGTTTTCAGTAAGTTTCCTACTAATGTTTCAACAAGCACTACCTAGTTCTCTAATTGCAAGATTTTGTGAATAGCAGTTTTGTCTTCAGATTTTCCCCTGCCTTCATGATTCCTTAAGACCTCTTTAGCCTCATAGTGAAGACTCACAGCCTTTCACATCTCTTCTCACAAAGCAGGTCTTTATCTCCTTTGATTGTCTAGTTGCCCTTCTCTGCACCTTCTCTAGTTCCATCTCCTTCCTCAGATGCAGAAACCAGAACTAGGCATAGCAGTCCCAATGTGGACATGGAAAAAATTCTTAAAATGGCACAGTGAGGTCCTGCTCTGAACACTTTTCTCTTGATGTCCAATATTTTATTGGCTTTTTTAGGCTATTGCTGTACAATGATTTCAGATAACTTCAAGTGATGAATCCAAAATCATCCTAAATTACAACTGAGTTTTTATGAATGCAGCATTGTGTATGCAAGATTTAGGATAGTTTTTCCTTATTGCACATTTTCTGTGAACTCATCTGCCACCTTTTTACCCACTTAGAAAGTTTGTCAAGACTTTTGGCATTCTGGGCCAGTGACTTGGCTTTGGGCCATCTCCAAGAGTGGAACTTGCTTCAGGCTTGCAGGTTTCACAGTACAGCAGTTTCTTCAGATCATTGATAAAGAAAGCTGAATGAAGCTGTAACCAGCATAATTCCCTGGGGAACTTGAGAGGAGCTGACTCCTCTTTATCCTGAGAAGTGTTCATTAAGCCTTGTGTTTTGATTCATATTAAGCTGTGAAATATTTTTCCCCCTCCAGTCCTGTGTCAACTGTTTTATTTAATGGTAGAATTCTGTTTAAAAATCTCTTAGAAGGAGTCTGCTTGATTTCTTTTATCCACATGTCTATTTGATACACTCTGAGAACTCCAGAAGGCCAAGAAGCCAGTGTTTCCTGGCAATAAGTCCATGTTGGCTGCACTGTTCCGCTTGGAACACCGACTGCCCCCGTTACAGTGATTTGACCTTGGCTGGGTGCCAGGAGCCCTCTAAGCTGCTCTGTCACTCCTCTTCCCAGTGGGACAGGGGAGAGAATAAGATGGAGAACAACCAGTGGATTGAGATAAGGCAGTTTATTAAAGCAAAAGAAAGAAACAAGCATGTCCGTTTCTCGCGCTTTCACGTGTCGGAGGAAAATAACTTTAAGGGATGGGACTATGCAACTACACAAATTTATTCTTTAAAATAACAAACCCATCAGTCAAGGCGTGAGATTTTACAACACCTCCGAGTAATGGCGACTAGTCACAAGATTTAGAGTTACATTGTAATTTATAACTTTCTAATCCAATAGATACTTAAAACGACACTTTGTTTTAGATTAATGACCTATCACCTGTCGCACTTCTCACTGCAATGCAGCTGTGTCTTTACCAATAACTTCTCATGTCACGTACACACAGTTGTCTCTCTTATACCATCTACATTCTTAATTTAAACTATATAAAATCACACTATTTTATTCTAAAACTCTTCACCAAAACACCCAGTGTACAATTTTACTTATAATGATAGGAACACAAGTTTGTAATCCTTTTGCTTAAAGTCCACAAATCTCTGTCAATTAAGCCAGACCTAGTCTCTTCCAGGGTTGTAAATCAAAGCCTCCTTTAATTGCAGGAGTTTCTACTCCTCTGTCTCCCACACAAGCAAAAGTTTGTGCATGCATAGGCAAAGGGAAAAGTTGATCTCTACTTCCCATCAGTGAGCGATGTTTGGGCACTTCCCAGGAAGTAGGGCCTCAGCACACATAGTGGTTGCGCAGAAGACAAACACTGAAGAATAACAAATGCTCCCCCATTCCTCCTCCCTCCCTTAGCTTTTATATCTGAGCTGACATTACATGGCATGGAATATCCTGTTGGTTAATTTGGGTCAGCTGGCCTGGCTGTGTGCCCTCCCAGGATCTTGCCCACTCCCAGTCCCTTGATGGGAGGAAGGAATATTAGAGGGACAGCACTGCTCAGCTGTAGCCAAAACACTGGTGTGTTATCAATACCCTTCCAGCTACCAATTTGAAGCACAGCACTGTGAGGGCTGCTAAGGGAAAAATTAACTTTACCTCAGTCAGACCCAATACACCTCTGTTCTGCTTTTCTCTGCCAGTTTTGTTGTTTGGGATGGGTGCACTGACATGGTGAACTCATACAGGTGGTCTTCAATGTCTCTGATGAGCTACCCATTGACACACCTCAGCTGGCCTGATGCTTCCACCTTTGCTGTTTTCAAATGTTTTATTCATTCTCACACAGTTTTGTGGTTGCCGTTCAGGAGTAGCTACAGATATGGCTTCTAGGCCACTTTTCCCATTCATCCCACTCTACCTGCATAGCTCTGGCTTCTGCAAAGCCACTTCTCTTCCACTCAATTTGGCTATGCAGTGAGTGAGGGGCCTCTGCAATGCTGCTTTCCACAGCCTCTCTCCTCTTTGGAGTCTGCAGGAAGTGTCAGTGCAGCGGGTGCCCTGTTGGTTATTATGTGAATCTGTCATGTGGTGATGTACTGTGGTGTACTTTTCTTTCCAGAAGAATTCACTGGGCCATCAGTGCAGCCCAGTTGCAATGTATAGGGGTAGTGGTGCAGTGACTGGTTTCACCCTTCTCTGGATACCAGCTGTGGTATTGGCTTCAGGGAGCCAACACAAGCACTTGAACTGTCCCTGGTACTTCAGGTTCGGCCTGAACGCCTCCATAGGAAGTAAGTATCAATTTCTCTTGGGAAATGAGATCAGATGTGCTGGGGCAGTGCACCCAAACTGTGTGATCAATATGGGAGTTGTTATTCCAGAGAGACAATTTGCCATACCTCGTTTACTGTTTACCAGTGCAGAGCTTGAGGGCTTACATACTGATCTTCGCTTAATATAGCTGTAATGGTGCACAGAGTACTTCCTTCATATCTTCCAAAAAATGAAGGGGAAATATTAATTTGCTCAGGAATAAAGAACTCTTGACAGTGTGACTTTGACAGGTGCTGCTAGAGAAGAATGGGCCAATCTGGGAAAAGCAGCACATGAAAACAGTAAGACAGAAGGGCATCTCAAAATATGTCAGTTATCATTCTTTATTACTTTTGATTGACAGTGACTAAAAGAAGCTCATAGCTCTGAGCAAGAAAACAGTAGAGTGATGTCTGCCATATTTCAGAAGGCAGACTATTGTAATTTTCTGAGGTGTGGAAGGAGGAAATCCAAATGTTGTTGCTTTCTGTATCTAACACCAATTTCTCTTTTGAATTGAAATTACCTACAAGATTTTAAATTTTGTCTAGTTGTCTCACCTAAAGAGGTGAGAACTACATTGAGAATAGTTGTTTCTCACTGAATGCTGGTTATATCAGAATTAAGCACCTGCTACTCAGTCAGAAGAAGAATAAAAAAGCTATCAAAACAGGGCAGAAGAGAGAAAATGCAAGCCTAAAGTTAAAATTTTTTAAAAAAGAAAGAAGTTGTTCCTGTATTCCTTTTCCAAAACATCTGAAATCAGGAAAATGAAAATTGCTGTAAATTCAGGTAGTGGTATGGTGAAGGAATATATCTCACATCTAGGTGTTGTCTAGTGTTTGACTCTTTGCCATAGCCAGGTGACAGCTAGACTTCTCAGCTTATTCTCAGGCAACTGTGAAAAAGGAAACAAGATTTGCATTACTTCCCATCACCGTTACCTTCATTTTCCCATGCTGTACTGCTTCATGTGCTGCCATGCAAAGAATAATTGTGGGCATCCTAGAACAGAATTGGATTTTTAATTTGGATTTTGTTTTGATGCAGCTGTGAAGAGCTACTTCCACCAGATTGTCCTGTGAAAAACCACATCTCTCCATCTGGTTGCCAAACAGGAAATAAAGCAAAACAAACCCCAAACACTGGTTTAGATTAGTTTGCTTTGAACTGGATTTAAAATTGCTTTATCTTGCTGAGTAAACCCTTGTATTTATTTCATGCAAAATATTCCATGCTAATCTAAGAATTTTATTTTGCTGCCTTTATGTCCAAGGAATTGACTTACTTCAGCATGATCTCAGATACAATGCAGAGAGGTAAAAATACAGAGCATTAGAACCCTTGCTTCCATAGTTGGCAAATGGCAGAGAAGATTTTAAAGCTTCTTTGTGGAAAAAGCTCCTAAGAAGCACTAGTACCTACCCTTTTCTCTTATTTTACTTACATGTTCTTATCCATGGTATTTCTCAAATTAATTCCAAAATGTTTGCTATATTAGCCCATCAAATTTGTTTGCTTTGTAAATTATTTAAAATTGTGCCAGTTCTACATTAACAGTAATAGGTTACACTTTTTTGTGGCTGCACCTGGTGGCTTTCTAAAAATATCTGATTTTAAGCCAGTTCTAGGTCTATACATTGATGTCAAACACGTTATTACATTTCTTCCCCATTTCTCAATTAACGAAATCTTTCTCCTAACAAAGAAATGATAGCAGAATGCAGTAAATTTTATGCCTTCTAATTAAGTGGACCTCTCAAGGGTCTAATTTCCTGCAAAATTAAAAACCGCATTTGTGTGAATACAGTGAAAGAAGGTCAGCAGCAGGAAGTGAAAACATTTTATTTCAGAGTACTTCATACCATGGACATTTCTGCATTTCCCTACAATGTGGTTTAAGATTCTCCAGTGGAGATGAGATTCAGCTGGGGTTCCCCTGTGTAAGGAATAATTCAGATGCTACATCTTTCAGCCAGAAGATGATTTCCACCAACCTTAAATGAAACCCTCAAAAAATGTGCTCAACTAAAACCATTCTTCGAATTTCCAAATAACTCTGAAATAACCACAGCTTCATTCTTCAACAAGTGTTGTTCCTTCCCTTGAACCCAGTTAAACCACATGTTGAAGTCATGGCTTCAGGCATGAAGAACTTTAAAAAACCCCTCCTCTGGGTGATGCCAGCACAAACTTTTTCTCTGTACCAGGACTATTTGCCTTACTCCAGAGGTACCATGTTAGTTGCACTTACTCATGAAAACTGTAGGACTTGCAACTTATAGATGCAACTTTCAACTACATTGAACTCTGAAGACTCAACACTCTCCTCTTCTCCTGTAACACAAAGTAGGTTCAAAGGCCCTTAGTCTGTCACAAGGAAGCCTGGGGCTCATGGTAAATGGGGGCTGTGGAGGAGCCACATGGTTCCCTGACATTGCAAGGGAACCCTCAGTCATTTTAGTCTAAGCAAACTCTCAGTTTCTTTAAGTTCTCAAGTCAAACTTTCATAAAACTTTTCAAACTTGTTCTTATCATAAAGTGAAAAAGCAATAAAGAGCAATGTTTGTATCAGTAGCAGTATTTCATCAGAAGAGTGCCACTGGTAATATGATGGACAGAGGAATATACAAAGTGTCTTTTAGCAAGGGGTGATTGTAGTTTGTTAAAATCCTTATTGAATATTTTAAAATAATGCTGTTACTGCAGGCAAATTCAAATTGAGAACTTTACTTGGAAACACAGGAAATTGAGCTGGTAAACCGATGGGTTTTAGCTCTGTCGTGAATGTGCTCCAACCTCAAATTTTGAATTTAAATCAATGTAACCTTAACCTGCAGAAACAGAAAACTGTAAGGAACAAGCACTGTACCAACTTTGAAAGTAGGACAGGAACTAAATGTAGAATTCAGCATGATATGATGTTTCTTAAAGGTAAAATTGTGGTCATGCTGAGATGTGTGATTGACAGTGGAAAATATCTTTGGACTACTCAAAGATCAATTTTAATTGGAATTTAGGTCAGATGTAGGAAAGTAACTTTTAGTAACCAAAAATTTATGCCTGAAACTGACTCAAAATAATGATCAAAATCACAGGATTCGAAGGCCTAAGGTGACCTTAGAAAGTCTTACAATCCATTTGACTACTCTTAGGCAGGATTAACTATAGCTAACCCACTTTTGATATGTCTAACCTAGACCCTCAGTGTCAGAAAACGAAGTTTGCCATAACTAACTACTTTCCAAATATTATTATTCTTAACTTTAGAAAGCTATGACATTCTTTCCTTTCCTTAGTTGAAACTGAAATGTACTTGTTCTGTCCTTTCCAGATATGGAGAATAATTCTTCCCATTTCTTTGCAGTTACTTGATTAAGAATTCAAGAATCAGCTTTCTCCTCTTTCCCTCAACAAATCTGAACAATTTCAATTTATTATCTTTGTTTTCTTACAAGAAGTGCTTTCCAGACCATGCTTTCAGACTTCTTTCAATGCATTTATATTTTTATAGCAGTTGCATACTTTGAACCCAGTAGCTCAGGAGAGGTTGGTTTATTCATGAATACAACAGAAACTTTACTACCTGTGTATTTTTTTGTTGTTGTTGTTGTTAAGAGATTGGTATTCCTTATATTTAGATATACTGCATGTGAAAATCACCCATTACTCTGGGTTCTTGTTTTCCTAGATATGGCCTCTGCTGTAACTTGTACAGCTCTCATCTGGTTTGTATATGAAGCTGTTGTGCTACACTTGAGTCAGGCAACCTACAGAAACTGGGAATGCTGAGAGAGTCCCTCAGCTGGAGTAACACAGATTTTGTAATTAATTCGTTGTTCTTACAGGACTCTCAACCAGGTTTTTCAGACACGCCCACAGTCCACAGCCCCTTCTGTTTCATGAGCACTCTGAAAATCAAGACACAAGGTGAGTGAAACATGAATTGTTAGCCACAGCTTTCTAGAATGGTCTTTCAGAAGTTGCAGAGTTGCTGAGCATAACTTCTATTGAAAGGTCCTCTAAAACCTCAAACCTATGACTGCTAGTCATTGCTAGAGCAAAAATAAGTTTTTATTTTTCTCTTTTCCAGTTACTGACTATATTTTCCTTATGAAACTGAGGTATTCAGGAGTGACTTAATGACTTATAAATTGACAAGCTGTCTCAAAACTTCTGAATTTGTGACCACCCCATCTGTTACTTATCTGTTCCCCTCCCAAATGACTCCTGACTATAGATCAGCTGGTAGATGGAGCGTCTATCAACAAGAAAGATCTATCAAAGAGGTAAATTTTGGACAACAGAGAAAATTTAAATGTTGGAACCCTGGGTTTAGATAATTTAGGTTTCTGGGAATCTCCAAGTATACCCTTAGGTAAAGAATTTGGATTCTAGAATAAGCACTACATCATTACCGGTCTTCTTCTGTTCCTTGGTTGTTTTTTTGTTTGTAAGTTGGGGATTTGTTTTGGTTTTTTTTTTTTTTTTTTTTTTTTGGTTAATTGGAAATTATGTTCCAGGAGAATGAGATTATCTTCTTCAAAGATTTCTGGAGTCCTTGAAAGAATAACCTTCCTCCAATGCCTGTGAGAAGGGCACTTTATAAACCTGTGCAAAACAGCAAAACATTGTCCTTGCTCAAATCTCTTGTAACAACTTTAAGATGTATTGATGACTAAAGAAAACTGCCAGCAGGTCAAACTCCCATCTTCTGTGATTTGTGCGTGTCATGTTGGCCATGACTGTCTCACTGTTGTTCCCTAACCTGTCCATATTGATCTGCTGTATCTTACATGTAGATGTCAGTCTCTGTGGAACAGAAATTAGGTTTTTATACTATGTTTTTGCTTAGGATGTTTCTTGAAGATCAATAGGTACTATGGTAATATGAGTTTTAGAAATCCTGTTGCCATTTTCTGTAGTTCTGCTGTGTAGCTAATATCCTGACAAATTGATCCCATCAGAAATGCTTTCAGGATGAGAGATTCGTTCAGTTATATTGCATATGATCTTCCACAGTTATCTTGTCTGCATCTACTACAATTTGTTTCAATTAAACAAGGCAGTTTACTACCAAAACCCTGAGCAGCTCAGTTTAGTGCTGAGTTTAGCCCTGTCTCAGCTGAAGGAGGGACCAGGAAATCTCAAGAGGACCTTTCCACTCCAAATTATGTAATGGTCTACATTTGTCTTTTTGCTTTTAAAATAGTTTTTCATTTTTATTTCAATAAACTTTAGTTAGTGCTTTGCTATATTTTTGTTTTCTGGGCAGAGATGCTGTGCTGGTGGTTGGATGGGTTTCTTCCCTGTTTTGTCTCTTTTCTCCTCAAGGGAGTGTCACAGTGGTTTGATCTTCTGGTTTCAAGGATATAAGGCTCCCTAATGCCAGATACTCAGATTCTTTCACGGCTGACTCAGCCCTTCACTCTTTTTAGCAAAATAAACTGCAGTTTTTATGTATGAATTTTGCAGCTGTCACATTAAAACTCCAATGCCTTAACTGTTGGGACACTACAACCTTTTTTTCTTTTCACTCTGTTCTACTGCATGGCTTTTGATATACAGAAAGTTAAGTCATAGTTTAGTTTCAGCACTGGTCAAGCAATATGTGCTTCTCAAAACATGTAGGAAAAAAACCCCCTCTCTTGAAAGGATAAATTTGATAGCATGTTTTAGCAGGTGGGATATGTAAAAAAAGCTAGTATATTATTGGAAACTTTAGAAGAAAGGTAAGAAGCAACAGTGACTGACCTTAAAAGAATCAATTTTTTAACAATCATTTATCAGATAAAACATCAGAAAAGATTAAAATAAAGAACTTTGATTCTTCTGCATAGGATTTTTTAGACTCTTAAAGTCCAAGCTTATTCTGCCCGTCAGGAGTACAGCTAATGAAGGGCTTTCTGAGGACTTTTGCTGTGATCCTTTGGTTTATAAAAGAAGAGTGAAAAAAGAATATTCTTCTTGCTCCAATAGTGATCTTCAGATATTCCTACAATGCCTTGGCTCAAGCTGCTTTGCAGCTGCTGCACAAATTTGACTTGGCATGACTATTAATGATTTGACCTTCATTCTAAGTTTACTTTGTGTTTGCAAAAGCAGTGGGTAGTGATGAGGAATATGACTTCGTTCCTAGTGGCAATTAGGTTGCTTGGTAGCCATAGTGCTACTTACAAGGGGGAAGTCTTGTCTAACCATCAGTAAACTTTGCTCAGAACATTTACAGCATTTATGGACTGTCATTCTTGCTCCCCTTGTGATCCTCCTTTTGTTCTCAGCAAGAGCTGGATCAAAAAATGTCTGTAGTTTGCACCAGTAAATAGCAAATCTAACATGCTCCTTGTGAAAACGAAGGATAGTTTTATGCAGATAAAATAAGACTGCATATAGTGCAGGATATAGAGCAGTGACAAAGTCACCTCATGGCAGCATAATTATCCTTTAAAAGGATGTGCGTATTCCATCGAATCCCTCAGGACTCGCTGCTGTGAAAGAAGAAATGAAAAACAAGAGAAAACAGAACAAACAGACTGGTGTTTTAAAATAGCTTGGAAATTTCTAATTCTCAAAACAGTGAAAAGATCTCACTAAGTGAGAAAATGTTACCCTGTGTTTCTGCATACCAGCAGGAAAGACACAGGAAGAGGCAGAGCATCTCAGCTGAGTTACTGTAAAAGATTTTGTGGCTGACATTTTTTATTGTTTTTTATAATGTAATGTAAAAAAAAAAAATTCTTCCTAGTGTCTCTTACGTACAGCTGATCAGCTTGCCCTGGTAGCAGCTGGACAAATGCAATCAATTGCTGTGAGGAACATTTATGTGTGCAGGGCTTTAGCTAAGGTGGACCCTCTCTTTCAATGTGTGGCATTCCGACATGAAGAAGTTTTGAAGTTTCAGTTCCTTCAAGGTGCACAACTTAGTGGTTAAATATTTAATTCTTCTCTTTGCTTTAAAATATGTGTATGCACACACACTTCTGAATTTATAGCTATATCCATATCTATATTGATATACCAGCATCTGTGTATATGTGTATATATATATATAGGTACGTAGGTACATTTGTATATATTTGTACATTTACAATGTAGACACACATAAACAGATAAAGGCTTTAGAGGTTAATATTTTTTGTCTGTTTTTATCCTATTGTAGAGATCTATCTTGTTTTGAAAATTCTTCCATAACATTACTCTGCTTTGAAAATAACAGTATGTGACTACATTTCAGAGCTTACAGAAAATGGACTCTGAAATACAAAGTCAGGAGAGGTGGATGGAATCTTAATCTGCTCTGAGAACGTAAGGATGTTTCAGCTGAGAAAAATAATTTGATTTTCCTGTGCTGATGTCTGTCTTTCAAACCAGAGGGTTTTAATGATTTCTTTTTGCTTTATATAAGCTTGGTTAATGGTTAAAATTTACAGTTCCTCTGCTGTATCTAAGTTATACGTCAGTCCTTTGCTGGATCTGGAGCACTGTGTGAAGGTACTCAGGATATATTTTTTGACCTCCAATCTTCTGCCCTAGAGTTTCTTACTCAGCCTTTCTGGAAGCTTTTTTCAAATCACTTCCTTATTTTGAAGGTGCTGTGATTATTTTTTATTTTTGAATATCTCTGCCCTGTCTTCAAATTAACCCCTTTAATTTGATCTCCCTTTTATAGAGGTTTAGTGTTTGTCTTTCCATTTTGTCAGAGTGGCACAGTGGAAGAGACACAACTACAGTTTATATAACCGAAAATAATATCCTGTGGGCACTGGGGAACATCTAATGCAGATAGTGCAGTATATAACTGCAGATGAGCTAGTGTGACTATTTTTTAGCTCTAGAAGGAAAGGCTTAGTTCAGATGAGTTTAATTTCCTTAACTTACATTTTTCAAGGAGAGGTCACAAATCTGAGAACATGAGGGAAATGTGATACGAGGGAAATGCCTGTTTCTCATCTTAACAACTTTGAAATTATCTAACTTCTACTGTATGAGACACCAGGTATCTGCCCATGTTATGATGGCTTCCAGCAGGTCCCTGTGAGGCAGTGGGTGAGTTCATTCCCGGTAAAGTCCTGTCCTGGCTGGGGCGTCCTCAGGAGCGCGCTGCTGTTGATGCAGCAGTTGCTGGGATTACGGTCCAAGAAACTGAGCTGCCCATCTCCTTAGAAAGGGACAAGTAGTGGTTCCTGGATCATACCTGTTTCCTTTCCTGTTTACATGCTCCCCCACTGTGCTTTGTCACTGCCTTTGACTCTCCTGAGCCTGATTCCCAGCTCCAGCTATGCCAGCCCTGCGGGTGGTACTGCTCCTCCATGCAGAGGCATGTCTGCCAGCAGCTCCTCCTGAGCCACAGAGGCTTCCTTCCATCGGGCTTGAGGTTTTGCAGAGAAGCTTTTATTTAATGTTCCAGTGGAAGTGCATAGTGAGAGAGAAAGTAGGGAAATGCTCTGAGGAGTGAGGTACAGATGCTTGGACAAGGGAGGATATGGTGGAGGCCATGCTGGGGCTGGAACTTGAAATGTGCCAGATATTCTTGGCAGTGCCATCTTGGTAGATTTTTCTTTTCATCTTAACAAAAAATTATCTGCATTATTGATAAATGATTTCTAGTAATCTGTTAGACAATTTGTATGTTTGAGAGAGAATGTGGGCTCCTCCTCCCACCAAAAAACCCCATGTCCTGAAGCCAAAACATGCCTCCCTCCTCCTCTTCAAAAAAAAAAAAAAAAACCCCACAAAAAAACCCCCTACAGATTTGACCAACATATGTGCAAAGAGGGAAAGAAGAGCACTCCATCTTCTGTGGCATACTTTTCTGACAAGTAAATTTTTTGTGTTTGCTGTTTCCAAAACTTTTCCTGGTATTTTATTGCATGTTTGAATTGCAAGGCCAAATGAAGTATAGAAGTCCTCTCAGGAGGTTTTCTATATCAACTTTGTCCTAAAATAAGCTTTTATGTACCACACATCATGGTTAAGATCCAGAGCAAGATATTCCAGACCTTGAAAGGTCTCCCTCTCCACCTCTGGTACTTCCAGGTACCAAAAATTCCTTCAGTTTTCCCTTAACATTTGCACCTTTACCTGTCTGTCAACAGTTTTCAGGCATGTTTTCTGCTGGAAGAGTAGAAAAGGGTAGTGAGAAAAAAATCTAAAGAAACAGCTGAAATCTGTCATAAATATAGCTACAATGACAAATCTGTATATCAAATACTGCTGCATGCAGATAATACATCTGCCTCAATACGTTGGAAAACTGGTACTGAGACCATGGTAGCCGAAGCTGTGACTTATGTGCCTATCCTTGGTAATTGAATATATTTACAATGCTTGGTTTGAAAGACAGGTGTCTGCTAAGGAAGGCAGAAGCCTCCCTTGGAATGGCAGATGCAACCCCCTTCCCTCTGAGTTATTATAATTTTGAAATCAAGGGGCTTTCAGGCAAAGATGTGGAAAATAGGAATAACAGTTCTTTACTATTATATATATATATATATATATATATAACCAATCAAACAAACAACAATAACCATGGCAGTAACAGCAAACAATCACAAACCCAGTGCCAGCCTTCTCAGCTGTCAGGCCCTTTCCCCTCGGGTGCAGTTCCGCTCGCAGCCGGCAGGGGCGCTGGCGGCTCCCGGTGAGCAGGGCAGGTGCGATGGTTCCCCCGCGGCTGCAGGGGGCGCTCCGGAGCGAGCTCGGGGAGCACGCGGCACCGGTGCCTGGGATCCTGGGAAGGGATGGAACAAAGAAGCTTCACAAACCCCTGGGCAGCTGATCCCAGTGTCTGGCCGGACCCTCGGGAATGGCAGGCTGGAACGGCAGGGATGAGCACAAATCCCAGATGGCAGATGTGATGTATCCAAATGGGGAACCCCCCAGAGGTCCAGGCAGGGCGAGCAGGGCTACAACATAGCGAAGGCTGGAAGCAGCGGCGGGGCAGGGCGGCCACGGCCCGGCTCCCAGCGGGGCAGGGAAGGTGGGCTGGGGATCCTGGGGTCTTTCTCCGCAGAAGGAAAAAAAAAAAAAACAGCCGATGAAAAAACAGCTTCCCTCTCCGGCGTTCGGGGACGGAACTGCCCACACACCCAGGTGAAACAAAAGAGTAGCCAGGTGCACCTCACCCCCAATGGGTAGCTTTTTGTTTTCTTTAACTATCCAGCAATTTGTCCTCCTCCTAGCAACAGTATGGGGGGAAAATTCCTTTAACAGAAAAAAACTAGGAAAACTCCTGAAACCCCAACAAATGCTCATTTCAAATACAGAGCATTAGCAAGAGATTGGTCATGAATGTTTCTCATACCATGATATTACAACAGAATAATTTAACCTGTGAAAAAAAAAGAAAAATAGAATACAACTTTTAACGCCAATCTGCTGAAAAATTTCATAAGATGAAAAAAAATTGTTCCCTTTTTTACCTTTTCACTGCTAAACAAATTATAGCCATATCTGTTTTCTTTTCCAGTGAAATGAAAGTTTGTGGTTTTAAACAAGTTAGGTATCGTAGCAACTTGCTCTGAACTTGTTATCTCTTGTTAATGATGTGGTGAATTCCAGCATATGAGCTCTGTAGAGCTGTTCTAATGAACATCTATTTTTCTATGGAATGGCAGAGAATTAAATTAATTGGGAAATTTTTGTTTGCTGCTATTAAATAAAATTTACTTTAATGAATAGAGGCTTAGTTGTCTGCAGTGAGTAAACAATGTAAGTATTTTTCTGTATTACATAAAATTTTCTGCTCTTAAAAAGAATAAAATTTTGAAAATGGAAAATACCAAGAAAATAGGACTCTTTTTTTTCCTCATAAACATAAGCTTCTAGGTCTTATAGGATGTAATTAGACTATACAGATCACTTGACCCCTGATATTTTTCAGTGACAGTTTTTCTTGGAATCAGAAGGTGAAAGATCTAATTTTAATGAGTTTGTATTTGTAAAAGTCTGCACACACACACAAAATCTCCAACTGTCACAACAGCCAGTAATTGGCAGAGAAATGCTTTGATAAAAATGGGAAGACATCCCTGCTGGTTCAAGACAGGTGGACATCAACTTGAATCCAATTTACATCTTAAAATGCATTATAGAAAAGATTTGCATTACATTGCCTAGATGAAAGGGAACTCTTAGTTTGAGAGCCTCATTTACTTTCCCCTCTTCCCTTTCTTTTCTTGCCCAAACACTCAAACTCTCTGTAGAGAAGTTTTAATGAAGATAGCTTGTTCAGCTCCTGTTTGAGGCAGCTATTTACTTGACTAAGGCTCAAATCCGAACTCATGCTGGGCTAAAAAAGAAAGCCCAAACTGATAATTGGGCAAACCTGAAATTGGATAACCTGCTTTAACCTCTGCTTGAATCAAGTGAGTCCATCTTCTATATCGAGTTATTTTTATTTGGTTGCCTGGTCAAGGTCCCTTTCAACACTTAACTGGGATCTAGCAAGAGACATGCAGTGGAATGTACCTGCTCTGAAAGGTACAAGAAATGGCTCTTGATGGACACCTTTGGACGATCTGAGTGATTCTAGTTGTACATTTAGGTGTTTGATCCATATTTAAATTGTTAACTCAGATACAAACTTTTACTCCATCCTAAAGTTTTCTGAGTAGGAGTCGAACACTGTATTAAGTGCAGGAAAAGTAGGTTTACTCCTTTCCAAAATAGATGCTGAAGAAAGGCAGGGAGGGAGTAGGTGGGTAGTCTGAATTTTTGTTCCCATGCAGTTCTTCACCATTTGTTTGTGTCAGGACTGATGGAAAATAAAAGATTGCTCACAGAAGTTTATAATATTTTGTGTGTATATCTTCAGGTACAAATTCCAATCTTGCAATCAGCAGTGTGACATCTGTAAAGACTATGCCAAATTTATATGTGCACCTCACACTGACATTTCACTATTAAATGTTTGATTCTGAGTTGGCATTCCTTTTTTTAAATAACCTTTCCATTACAGATAAGACTCTGTCTCTTTGAAAAGACAAAGCAATAGATTACCAATATAAATATGGTCCATTGTTTTTAAATGTAACTCTCCTTCTTCCATGAAGCATGCAATTTTCTATTTTGTGAAGTTCCTTTAATCTAATAATCTGTATTACTGCATGTTTTATCTGTTTCTAATTTTGGGGAACTTTTATCTAACTTCAGCATGCATGTGAAATTGAGAATTGAAATGAATGGAGCTACTGAGTACTTTGGGGCGAAATATTCAGCCTCTGAGGCATCTGGATGGCAGTGGCTCTGTTGGGCACAGGGGAAGCTTCTGGCAATTCTCACAGAAGCCACCTCTCATAGCCCCTCCTAGACCAAAATTTTGCCATGCAAACCTAACAGAGCAACCTTGTACTTGAGGAGTTCAGTTGTACTTCCCATATGTTCTTTCCCTGTGTTTGCATAATTATTCATGTGAATGCAAATGGTGAACTAATAAAGACTAGGAAAAGCAAAATTATATTGTGTCATTAATGCTTTATATTTTGTTTCGTCCTTAAAATTTACCTGTCAGTTTTGGACTAACAGGCTGGGCCATTCTGTATTGGCTAGAGGTGTAGAGCACTGGGAAAAGAAAGAAATTGAGAACATTTTTTGGTATCTTTGTTGTGCCTCCGCATGGTAGTATGCCTGTGTCTGCAGCACTCCCTGCTCTGGAATATAATCTCTGGTTTCTTTTGGAATCTGCAGTGAAAAAAGGAGGGGAAAAAAAAGGCTTACTGCTGTCATTTCTGATGTTATAAGGTTACAGGCTACAACCTTGGGATATTTTACACTAAATTTGATTTTTATTGTTTCGCAAAATGGGACCTGTTTTCTGACAGTCAATAAAACTGCAGGTGATACTGCTCTTATAATAGATGTGAATGGACTATTACTGTTTGCTATAGCAGTTTAACTGCAGGGCAAGCTTATAGGGTTTTTTTTAGAAAAAACACAATCTTTTTTTAGCCACAGGACTATTTCTTTATTTTCATCAAGTTCTCTGGTAATATTGGTGTATACCCACCTGAGCAGGTTTGAAATAAGCAGAAAGTTCTCTGCTTCTGAAGTTCAAAAGAAACTAAAAATTGAAAATCAGTATTGGTGGGCTAAAATGAAGGTGGTTTTAACACAGCAAATAAATAGATAATCCCAAGATTTAAAATCATTTATCAAGGCAAATATTTTGTGAATATTATACAGTAGCAGCAAGGTAGAAATCAACTTCATCTTCTGGGGCTTTCTTTTAAGTCACATTTTCTACTTCTAAAAATCTGAAATACTGATGTGTGGTATTTATACTTTGAATCACAGCACCAGTGAGGTTGGAAGGGAGTCTTCGGCATGCTCTAACCAAATGCTCCTGCTAAAAGCAGGGTTAACTCTTAATTAGCTAATTGCTAAGGGCTGTGTCTGGTTGTATTTTGAATATCTCCAAGCATGGAGACTCCACAACTTCTCTGACAAACCTGTGTTCCAAAAAAGTCATGGTGAAAAAGATTTTTCTTACATTTAAGTGGAATTTCTCTCTGAGTTGGTGTTCGCTGACATTTTTCCTGTCACTGAGCATCACCAAGAAGTCTGACTTCCTCTTCTCCTCCTCTTCCATCATGAGTACATATATGTATATATACACGTGGATAAGAATGATGGAGACTTCTCTTAGTCATCTTTGTGGCCCTTTACTGAACACTCTCTGGTATGTTCATGCCTCTTCTGTACTGAGGAGCCTGATATTGGATCCAATATTCCTGATGTGGGCTCATCAGAGCCTTCCCTGATCTGCGGGGAGGCATTTTCCTAACAGACCTAATGTCATTTCTAGCCTTCTTTGCTGAGAGGAGACACTGCTTGTTCATGGTCAGCTCGTGGTCAGGAAGGACCCAGTACTAGTTCTCTACAAGGCTTCTTGGCAGCTGGTCAACTGCCCGCTGTCCTGTGTGTGAGGCTATTCCTACCCAAGTGCAGGATTTGGTGTTTGTTGAACTTCATGAATTTCCAGTCATCCCATTTTGCAACCTTGCTGAGGTCCCTCTGAATGGCAAGATGGCTCTGGTGTATCAGCCACTCCTCTTGATTTTATATCATTTGCACTGATCCATCATCCAAGTCATTAATGAAGCAGTTACACAGGATTGACCCAGCAGCAATCCTTGGAGCCTGCAACTAGGGATTTTGTGTCTCTGATCCCAACCCATAGAGCTCAAAAGCTCAGACAGTTTTCAGTCTCTTTCATTGCCCGCTATCTAATCTCTGTTTCCTGTCAGACTTGCTAGTCCTAATGCAGTTCTTCATGGTTATTACTTAGGCTACACTCTGCCCCGTTGTTTAGATCATTAATTGAACAGGATTTGAACCAGTATTGACCCCTGCGATACACTGCTAATTACTGCCCTCCAACTAGTTTGTGTTACGGGTCACCAACCACCATTTCTCTGGGCCTTTCCATTCTATTGGTTTTCCATCTGTCGCACTCTTTGTCTGTCCAGTGAATATCTCATCAGTTTCTCTCTGAAAATCTTATGGCAGACAGGGTCAAAAGCCTTTCTGAAGTCAAAGTACTCAGTATCCTCTGCTCTGTCCTCATTTCCTAAGCTAGTCTTTCACTATGGAAGGTGATCAGTAGATTGGTCAAGCATCACTTTCCAATGATGGTACCATGAAAACTACTCTTGATGAGCTTCTAGTTGATGTGGCTTACAGTATGACTTGCTTCATCACCTTCCAAGGCTCAGGGTTCTCTGGGTCTATTTTACTATCCTTCTTGAAGATAGAAGTATGCTTTTCTTTCTTCCTGTCCTCAGGCACCCTTCTCAGTCACAATGATTGTTCCAAGATCACCAAGTGGTCTTGCAATGGCAACTTTTCCATGTCAGGATTCTGTGACCTTCAAGTGAAATAAAACCAAAGTTTATCCTCCGAAGTCTTGGAAAATTTTACGGTACCTAATTCTACAGAATAGTGTGAATTTAATGCATTAGTATACCAGTGACAAAATAATTCACTCCATTCTTTTAGTTTAAGAGAGTTAAAATACTAAATGGTCAGCATATTTATGAAGCTCTGTATCAACACAAACACTTTGCACAGTTTAAGGATAGGCAAGACTAAAGAAAATAGCCATTAATGTTTACTTAATGGTGTTGATATTTCAAGTATTTTAGTAAATTTAATTAATGCCTTCCTATATCTTGTTACATTTTTTGTAAAGTTCTTTTGATCATTAATAGTTGCCCTGTAGATGTCGCTTTTTTTTTTCTTTTTTTTTCTCAAGTATTGATCTATAGTTATTTTTGAAATGCAGGTTTATAAAATGGAATGGTTACTGGTAGAATGGGAATCATTAGAGAAGAGAAATGAAGAAAAAACCAAGAAAAGATGAAAGACATGAAGTGTGTGAAAGAAACAGATTTTGGAGTTTGAGATCTGAAAGCTCAGTAAAGCATGTAAATACCAGTAAATGTCAACTGGCATTGACTTACATTTGTGAATCTCAAATGATGAGCTCATCATCACAAAAGTTTAACACCTCTCTGGTGGCTTGGTCTTGACCTGCAGTTTTCTAAAGTTTTACCTCTTTTATCCTTCCTTTAATTTTTCTTTTTTTGGTGGACTTTTTGTTCATCATTTTGGGATGCTATGATATCTTACCTCTGGGTCTTAAACTGCAACTACAGCACTACTCTGCCTGCAAGCTACCCTGGATTTTTTCCCCCTGTAGCACATTTTGCCCTCTCTGATAATTATACAGGGAAGGCAGCTCTGTAGTCCCTCCACCCTTGATGTATCATTTCTTTATGAAACTCAGTAACTTCTTGTGGTGGTGATCTGGCAGTCACCTCTTGAAAATTCTCTTTATTCTTTTTCAGCTGCTATGTACTCGCCATATTTTAATAGAACAGGCCCTCTGGCTGGGGAAAAGTTGCCAGTTAAACTTGTGAGACTGATCCACTGTTTTATTATTATTTCTTTCAGAAGCTTTTCAGTGTCTTTGATGTTACCCATGCATTTGCATTAAAAGCTGTGAGTGATTTTTTAAAATAAAATCCAATTATCCTCTTTAGTTTCTTTTGAAAAATTAAAGGCTATTTCCAATTTAATTGTGAGTATAAGCATATGGAAGGAAACACACCAGTTACTAATGGAAACGTGGCATTAATAGCGCCAGCAGCAGCAATGAGGGTTAACGAATAACTAATGTTGTGCAGACTTAATTTTAGTAACTTTTGCAGAAGTATTTGGGTCTAAGGAGGAAAACCAGCTTTTTTCAAGGAGCTGTGCTAGGACAATACTAGAGTATCATGTTTATCACAGAGTTCAATATCCCCACATACTTCTTGAGCTGTGTATACATGAGAAAAGAAATGACATTTCCAGGAGATGGCTTCTTCTGCTTTTTAGAGTGATTTTTTTGAGCCCGATCTCTTACAACTTTAGTTCTTCTGTAGTTTCACAAGGGAAAAAAAAAAAAAAAGGAGCTTCAGTCTCCGGAACGGTTAAATCATCATGGTCTCAGCTGTGTGTTTTCAAAGCAAGCTTCCTCTCTTCCAACAAATCCTTGATTTTCCTATACTGCTAACAGCAGGAGGCTATGCTTCCACAAATATCAGATTTTCTTTATCTGAAATATAGGACTGGTTTCTTGGTACTGCTGAAGATTTCCTATTGGTTCAAAGAGAAAGGAATGGGTGAATCTCTCTGGTATCTTAAATTTGCGTTGGTATGGACTTGAATTACATTATAAAATTAATTGCACCAGCCAATCACCTGTCCAGGTTGGTTGAGTTATGTATGAATTATAGTAAACTAGTAGGCTTTATTGCCAAAAAGAGGCTGGTTATAAGCAGCAGTGAGATTACACCAGTTTTGTTTGGGACACTTTGAAAGCTGAGCTCATTTAGTCATTGTCACATATCCCACCTGAGACCCATTTATGTTCCTGTTTGAACACAGCCGCTGTAAGCTGAGAAGCCCATCAGGCCCGAAGTACAAATATACGTGTAACATCAATCTGTTGTCTCAGTGGTATAGATGGCAACCCTGCCCTCCCTTCACACCCCTGCTGTTGTTAAGTTTTTGTAAAAAAAATCTTGCAGTGAACCTCAGCATTTTTCTACCACCTCTTTTCTCCTGACACAAACACAAGACCTGTTAACTAACTTGTGCAACAAGTCTATTCTTATTTCAAGATATCAGTAAAACCTTGAAATGGAAAAAGATACTTAATGATTATCACTCAGGAAGTATACTAATGATGGGTCCAGGAATGGCCTTCAGCATCACAGGAAATAAGAGGTGTAAGGAGAGAGACCTTAATTAAACATTTACAGGGAACCTTACCCACAAGATCTATTTTAACAATTTTGATAGACTGATTTCTAATCTGTTAAAATGATCAATTATAAAAGAAAAAGCCCCAAATACAATGCAGTAGAAAGCATCAAACCCCAGAAAATATTGACTTTCATTTCATGTCTGGGTAAGATGATACACTTCTTTATCAGATTTGTAATGGGATTGGTCCACATTGTTGTCTGTCCATCATACCATTGTATATAGAATCATAGCGTGGTTAGGTTGGAAGGGACCTTTAAAGCTCATCTAGTCCAAGCCCCCTGCAATAAGCAGGGACATCTGCAACTAGGTCAGGATAATTACAGTTCTGTCCAACCTGACCTCATCTGTCTCATTGTCTAATTAAAAGCTGAAGTTACTGTTCAATATCTATCCTGTATTGCTTCAGCTAAATTAACTTTTCTACCTTACCAGTTTCTCTCTTCTTAATCATACTATTGGTACTTCCTGTATTCATAAGTTCTGATTGTCTTTACATCAATGTCTCTACAGAAATTTCTAAGTGTTAAATATACACGATGATATGCAAAATGTTAAGTTTCCTCCTTTCTTCCATTCTAATTACAAAAACTTTTTACAAAGCTGACCTGAGATGGTTAAAGCTTACTATCAGTTTAGTGAAAGGATCCTGTAGAAAAGCTTCCATGAAATATTAAACATTTCATAAAGTCTTTATTAAACAGTCTTTATTGAACTCTGCTAAGAAGTTCATCAGTAATTTGACCAGTGGTACTTGTCAGTCCTGCTTTTTTTGTATGGGATGGAAATAATTCTATGTATGTCAGAAACAGTCATCTTTGCTGTAATCTGTATTAATCTTTTTCTCAAATAGTAGGCCTTTCCAGGGTCAGCAAGAATTCAAAATGGCATAAAATGGCAGTGAGCAAATACTGACAATAAATGAATTTTCAAAACTCTAGATAGGTTTATTGGCCTTTTTCTTCCTCCTTACCTAAATTTGTTGTGCAACTATTATTGCAAAATTTAATGCTTGCAAATCTTGCAGTCCTATTTTGTTAACCACAACACAGAAAACCTGCAGAAATGCTGTAGGGGAGCAACTGAGTTTTGGATGCTGCTGTGAGCCTTGACATTCACACTAGTGTTCCCACAATCTGCTTCGGACTGACTGCTCTGTACCCAGGGGGATTTCCAACTTCTGTAGACTTAGCTGAAGTAGAGTATGTCAGTAGAAGTTTAAAACTATTATTAGAAAACAAACCAGTTACTTATTGGTAGGTGGGCTTAAGCAGAACTGTCCACAATATTCATAAGTATATGGTATAGTTTTGAAGACTGGCTATGATCCAGCTTTATATTTGTTGTGCTAAACTATTTATCATTTATATTGAGGCCTATCGCAATGACTGTTTGGAAGGTACAGAACCCAAATGTATTTTGGAAATGTTTAGATAAAATTCTCTTAACTTCTATGTACAAGAATAATTTAAACAGAAAAACTAAGGAGCAGGAGTTTGGACATAAGCATATAATAATGAATATAATTTATATGAGAGAAAACATTCATATTAATAAGAACAATAAAATGGCAATACACTGATATATTAAGGTTATGTTCTTGAAAAGTAGACAGCCAGTATCCTTGTAAGACCTTTTGAACTGTATTTTAAGGTACCTACAAAGTCTGTATGTAACAGCATATCATCACCTGTGATACAGTATGATGAATGATGTAAGCATGGTCCCAATCGCTAGAAAGAAATGTCAGATCTTATGTAAATTATCTAACCAGTGCACATATTTTCAAACCTGGTGATGAAAGGAAAAAAGATTTCTCAAATGCGAATCTGTCTATCTTAGAAGTGAGCTTAGGTGTAGCAGTCCATTTACTACTCCTCAGATGGGGTGGTGAGCATTTCAGCTAATCCAGCTATCTTGTGACACTTCTTTAATCTTAGGAGTGCAAACTTTTTATGGTGCCAAGATACAGTATTTCCTATATGAAATTTAGAGAGTAATGTGAAAATCATGGTTTTGTTAAATTAATTTAATTATTTATGGCAAAGCAGTTAAAGAACAGACAGTTAACATATCTTAGTGCCAGAGCAAGTAGATTAAAGGAGACACTTTAATTGAACAAAATAGAGGTAAATATGCATTCTGCAGGAAAAGAGATTACATATAGCTCAGATATCAGGCACACAACAATTTCAGTTTAGAATAGGCATTGATAACTTTGTTGGATAGATTTCTCAAAAAATGGTATTTAGTCATTACAGGTAAAAGTTAGTGGAAAAATCCTTGGTAATTTGATTGTTAAATTTAACAGTTTGTTGATGCAGATATTTCACATATTCTTCAGTTTTCCCATACTCTGGGCTACAGAGTTGAATTTTGCCTGTATTAATGCATGAGATGGAAGCAAGGTTGAAGCTGGCATTTGTGCTTCAATGCTTTGCTTATTAGGAAAAGGCACTCAGTTAATGCAACCTGAAAATGAACCAAACATTTTCAAAATTATTTGGAAAAGGGTTATTGTTTTTAAGAAGGAAAAAAAATGTACGTAAGACTGAGAAATATCTGTTTTCCCTCCATCTGGAGATAAAATAAAAATATTCATATTTCCTTTAGTAAAGATACAACCTTGTAATAAAAGTACTGTGCACTTTGGAGTTATGTTTTAGTAGTGCCTAAGTAGTGCTGCGAGCCTCAGACCACGTATAAATTGGAGCAGATGAAAGTGAAAAGCAATGTCCCTTCCATCTGTTCTGCAGGACAGACAGTGTGTTGCTGGGTTTCAGGTGTACTCTCTTTCTTCATGGTGTCATCTCTTTTTGTACAACAGGGGGCTGAGCTCTCAGAAAATTTTTTGCATTGTAGGTCCTTTATGTTGTCTAGTGAAGGTGACCTATTTTCCAGCCCTTTAGACTGCATTTTCTTTTCTCACTTCATTGTGAATGCTTCTCACTGTTCTCCAACAATGATTTCAGTCCTCTGTGAGAGGTTTAAAACTTCAGACTCAGTGCTAAGTGTGAGTATTTTTATTTGCCTCATCACAGTTTTGCCTCACAGAGGCAAGTTGCTACAATGTCTGAGAAAACAAGGAATCCATAAAAAGTATCTGGTGTTCTTTCAGTGAAGTAAAAATAACATAATATAAAATGAATGATCAAAATTAGGAAATGGATGAATCATGGAGAAAACTTGTGATTAAAAAAAATTAATGAATTAACATTTGGAAGAATTAGCTTATTAGTATGACTACTGTTTCATATATTGAAGCCAAATAAGCACAAAGTAGCACAGTGAATGTTTGACTTACATACCTCATCAGTCCGTTGAAAACAACAGATACACGCTTCAGAATTAGTAGAATAGTGGGTCTTGAAGGAATGGCAAGAAATAAGTAGTGGGATTATGCTCAATGAACACTAAAATTTGCTTCCCATCATAGCTGGTTGAAGCTAGCTCAGCTGGGGGGTGTTGTAGTCATTGCTTTGATTGCAGACGAAGAGCTGACATTTGACTTTAGTGGTTAAAATACAGTCAGTACAGCAGCACCATGCTCTGAAATTTCAGATGAAATGTATTATGGCAAATGCCACTAACTGTAGTGCTTTAAATGACTTTAAGCACCATTTCCTCTCTGCTATTATATGCTGCTACGAATCTGAGAGGCAGTGACCCACCTTTGCATGCATCTGTGATTGATTCTTTGTAACCCTGTTCTGTACAACTGGGATCACTTGTGATTTGCTACTACCTGAAGGATGTTCAGATGAATGTCTGAATCATCAGTGTGAATGTTCGAATCGGCAGCAAATGAGATGTAATTTAAATAGTGGTGGTATGGAACACTACGCATCGAAAGAAGTCACAGTCGTAAGCAACTTGAGCATCACACCTAAAGTACCTAAGCAAGCTGTGAAGGAAAAAGGGTGTTAAAATATTTTCTCACCAGGTTGCTTCTGAAGATGCTGAAACAAGCTGCTCTTCTAACAGGAAGGAAGAATATTTATTTTCTGGAAAAAATAGATAGTGAAAGCATTTAATCACTGCGTTGACTTGAAATTGATTTGAAGATAAAATGACATTTGAATGAACCAAACTGCTACCTGATCCAACATCTAAACCAAGATACTTCCTTTAAATGAAGTGATGAAAGCATTTTTTACCCATTATCATGAGAAAAGGCTTTTCAACACAGTTGTCAGAACTAAGAGGTCTGTCTTACGAATGTGTACTCAGGCTCTGATCCAGTGGAGAAGTATGCTGCAATATGCCAAAAATACAAGGGCTTTACTATCAGCAATAGAATTTCTGCAACTTCTGATTGACACATCACTAAAATCTAGCAGCAAATAGTCCTGTAAGTTATGTAGAAACAATTGTGTGTCAAATGATCTAGTCTATTAAATTTTTTAATTTTCCCTTACACATTTTTAGTAATTTCTAAGTATATAGTACAGCACCTATCTGGATCTCCTATGTGGAATCCCACTGGACTAAATTATACTTATGAGGACCTTGGAAGTAATGTTGAGTTCAGAATTTGTGCAATAATATTCCAGGAAAATGTAATTTTCACAGCTGCGGAAAAAGGAAGCAGAAAGCAAATGCTATTATTTGCTGTATTTCTCTTTGGAAAGTCACAGATGATCTCTGGGAATTTATCCAGTGCATCTATACTGACAACAAGTACCAACTGCAATAGGCCAGGAATATAACTCTTTTACACAATTAGCCTGGTAAGGAACAGTAGGAAAAAGAACATTTTAAAAGAAAATAACAAGCTGCCTTGAGATAAGTGATTTTAAATTGACCATAATACTTTTTCTCTCTCATACCATAATTTTTTTTTTATCTGTTGTCTTTTTTTTATTATTATTATTATTTTTCTAGCAGACAAACAACCCCTTTGAACAAAGCTTTCTGAAGCATCATTCCAGGTATAAAGGGATGGAGAAGAAAGACCTTGATCTTTGACTGCATGGTAAGAGATGCACCAAACTCCATGCAGGAGTGAAATCCTGCTGGGATCACCACTGGAATTCAGGTATAACTAACTAGAAAACATTATGTGTTATGTTTATTTTACATTATCTCTTCTGTTTGCATATGCTGAAGATGTCTAAAGACATCGTACTCCTGACATGCCCATGACAAAGTTGCTAACAAATTTGGCTTCCTGATGGGAAGTCACCCAAGCCTGAAATGTGCCACCTGCCCCTTCCCCTCCACACACTGGGCATTCTCAGGCCACGTTTTTTTTGTTACTTTTAAACTCTTTCAAGTTTAGAAAATTCATAATTTTGGCTAGATTTCTGTTTGACTTTGGGAACAATGAGATAAGACAGAAGTGGCAGATGACACATTTTAGTTCTGACTGCCTCAGTGTAATGGCAGGGTTTTCTCTGAAAATCTGACTACTCCCACCATGCTCTCAATGCTCTACAGTATTAAAAAATAATTTTCTCTTATTTCTAGGGTATCCTGGGCCATTCTCTTCACATTTCTGTGTTTAGAGAGTCTTTATTTTACTAGTGCCAGAAATATTTGGTTTTACTAGCAATCTAACACAGAGCATAAAATTGTATACTTCAGCCCACAGAAATGACACTTACATTAAACAATGTATTTATTGTACAGACTTCTAATAAACAGACGCGAAAAAACCTCTCTATTTTTATGCATCTTAACTCTTTTATGTGATGGGTGAAATATAGCCTATGTCCTTAGAAAAGACAATATTTAGAAAAGGAACAGGATTCCACCTCGTGCACTAGACCTCTGGAAATGCAATAGATGCCTGTGCTACTGTGCTGATACAGAATATAATCAGATATAGTCAGATCTGATGATAATTTCTCTTCAAGTATGCTTGAATTTTTTGGATTTCCTACCTCCCTTGAAGTATTGCTGGGTTATTCCACTCTTCCAGATGACTTTTCAGATCTGAGGTTGAGTTTCTGTTCAGACATGAGAGCTAGCCTGTGCAAAGTAGCCTGTTTTGCAAGACTTAAGCCAGTAGTGGGAATAAAACATTATTTAGTCAGAGCAAGATTTTTAAGTACATATTATATTGCAAATAAATGCACTTAAAGATGTATAACAAAGCATGAAACATTCCCGTTTCTTTGTTTACTTTTGTGCCAAAAGGTAATTGCCTGTCAGATTTTGAACTTGTTTGGCATCAGACCGAAAAACAGTTCCAGTTCTTTAACTCTGTTTTGCTGTAATATAAAGCAGAAATAAACAAAAATAATTACCTTATCACTGTGATAAGTTTCAATACAAATTGGGCCCAAACCAGAGTGTACAAGAACTCATTTGGTTTCACTGACTTGCAGCACAGGATGTGTTTTCATAGGGGATTGAAGGCAACAAGCAGGGACTGCAACTCCATAAATTGTCTTATCAAGAATCTTTTGAGATCTTTCACACTGTCTCAGAGCTCAGTCACTTACATATATTTTCAGTAAGAAAGTTGCAGTTAAAATGGACATCTTACTATCTGGCAGTCTATTGACTAGCAATGAGAAGCAGATTGAAATATCCTTCTAGAGTGGTCTTCTTTCTTTGATAGAGGATCTATCACTATTCTGAATACCAGTTCTGAAAAACGAATGAAAAGGAAGGGCTTTTTTTATGTGCTATGGACATATATGTAGAATACAGATTGTAGAGATAGTATTTCTAGTGGTTAGAGGAATACAGAGATGCTTTTGATAGTTTTTCCTGCTCTCAACCAGATTCTAGTGACTTATGGGTTTTGTATCTGATCTCTTGATGAATTCCTAGGTTGCTTTCAATTTCTTTTTGAGAATACTCAGTTCCTAAGCAAACCAACATCCACAGTTAGCCAGTCTGTGTAACTGATAGCATCTGTCTAGAGAGAGAAACAAGTGTTTGCTATTTCCTCTGGCATTTTCAAGACTTTACAAGAAAAGTGAGCACTCATGCCTCATTACCAGCTGTGGCAATCAACATTGATGCTAAAAAATGTAAGCTTTGTAATTTTAGTTATAAACTAAATAGTCTAAGAGATTGGTATCTCTGTCGTGCTGTGTTATGCTTAACATTTTTTGGTTGTTTGGTGAATAAACTCACCACACCCAGCTGCAGAAGTCTCCAGAGAAAACTGCAACAGGAATATCCTCCTCAAGCACTTTCCTAGGGAAAGCAGTAGTATAAGGGAAAATCGCACAATAAAGATTACAAATGCCTCCTCATAGTAAATGTAACAGGACTGGACTTGTGTTTGCACTCAGCTTAATTATAATAATTTTTTAAAGATGTCAGGAGAAGATGTATAAATGAGCAGGAGTGGTAAAACATGTACCAAAATTATGAGTCACATTTAGAGAGCTAGACTTCTCATTTTTACATTAAAATAAACCTAAAAATATATTCTAGAAAGTGAAGTATATAAAGTGATTTCAAGTTGCTTCTTCAGTTTTGGGAATTGTGATATACTGGGCTTCACAAGCTTTTTAATTCATATAATATATTATTTTTACCTTTAAAAATATGTCACACTAAAAAAAAGGGTTGCAAAATATTTGTAGAATCTGGTATATATATTATAAAAAGATAAATGTATTATCCAGTTGATTGTTTGGAAATATTTTCTCTTATGGTTTAGCAATTATAACTGGTATATTTCCTCTTTGTCCCATAACACCAGAGTAAATACTAAGTTCCATAAACTTGTCCTTATTGTAAGCATTCAGATATACTATTGCTCTAAATTATTCAAAGATTGATACAACATGACACTATGTAAAATTTGTAGGTTTTAGAGGACACTGCACTGGTTTATATGTGTAATAAATCTTACAGCAAAGTGAGGAATGATGGAGAAATTTACTTTTTCAAACAGGTATTTTATCTGTCTATAAAACTTTAGTATTTAAAACAACTATGAATTGTGTCTGATTTTGGTGCTACTTGCATTCCACTCCACACAGCCTCTAGGAAGATTGCATGGTGCTCTGCATGTAGCAGCAACCCTCAGATCAGTGCAGTTTGGTAAGTTCTGGTCATCTCTGTGGGTGTAGCAATGGACAAATCTCACAGGTTTCTCCTGACTTACATACAGAAACTGCTTGTTTTAATGGAGAGGAGCCTGATTGGAGTGCCTGAATTCTGCTGGCACTAGTGGGTTTCACCATAGCCCTAAGGTGACAAATTCGGTCTGTGACAAGTGAAAGCAGAGCTTTTCAAGAGACCACGAATAACTGAGATGTCCTATATAGGTCTGTTTCCTTTCCCTCTCTCCAAATGACGGCACATTTACATTTCTGTACTGCTTTGTGCTAGTAATTAAGGGCAAAGTGTGTGTAGTAAAAGCAGAGATAGCAGGAGAAAGAGAGTGTGAACTAGCAAAACATGCAGAAAAGGGACTCAGTGGAGCTTTCTCAGGCAGTCTGCTCCGTTGTGTTTTTTGGGGGGTTTTTTTTTTGGGTTTGGATGGTTGGTTGGTTGGTATTTTTTTTAAGTTCTGTGCAACAGTGAAGGATGAATTAAGGTGGCATTTTTTGCTTGTTTGTTTGTTTGTCTCTTTTGGCAGAGATACCTGACTCTCTTTGAAAACCCGAGCATATTTTCCATTTGTTTGCTGTTTTGCTCATGTCTGCATCAAGGCAGACAGTGTGGAGCTGAATCCCTTCAGAGTTCATCATTGATGCCACTGAACATTTAGTTAGATGTAAATACAGTTGGAACAGAAATAAGCTACTCTCACCAGAGTAAAAGGAAGAGTATGGGTAGTGTGAGAATCTTGAAAACTGGAGTGTTTTTTTTCATTTTTGCTTGATCTTTTTTAAAGATGTCCCTAACCAAGGCTGATTTCAAGAGGTGCCTCCACACATGAGGATGTGATGTGTCCTGAGTACACCCTGTCCTTCCCAGCCAGGGGGTCTGCAGGTGCCCTGTAAGTAGATTCTTACCAGGATTTTATTTAAATGGATATGTTAATTTGATATAAACATCTCTTTTGTGTATTTGTGTATTTTTAAGCTGCGGGACTGTCTCATTAATTCAAGTAATTATCCAGAGCTGTGACTGAATCTGCTTTCTCTGATGCACTGCAAATTAAGGCCAAAGAAGAGCTTCTGAGGAGCCACAGAACCCAAGCAATTCCGTGAGTAGCTGCGTGGCTGCAGCCTCCAGACAATTTACCCTTGCCTTGCCTATGCCTCCCTGAAAGTAGTCTTGCTCTGCTGTTTTAGATCAGAGCATGAAGTTTTTCCTGATAACTTTCCCCTATAATATCATGTCCCATGTATTATTTATTGATAAAAATCCTTCTTTTATTATAAGAAACGAAAGACCTGAAAATGTTTCTGTCATCTACTGTGGTCGTTAATCGGATTTACCAAGAGTGATTATTAGGACATAACAAAGCAGTATCTCGGCAGGTTTTGGACAGTCTGCCCGTTTGTGTTTTGTACTCATATGCCATCAAATTAACAATTAGGTTTAATGGTTTTGGTGCTTTACTCTTTTATTAATGCTTCTTTAAGGCTGGGGAAAAGAGAGGTTTGCAAATTGCCGACTCTGGCGGATCATCAGTGCCAGCACCATTTCCCCTTCCCGCTCGCGGGGGCGGGAGAGCCGCGCAGCTCTCCTGCAGTTCCAGGGAGCGGCCACAGGAGGGCGCTGCGCACTGACGGTAACTCCTGGCGGCCCCGGTCCCAAAGCGCCGTGAGCGCGCGGCTCGCTCGGGAACCGTTCCAAGTGATTTCAGACTGGGCACTACTCGCCCTGTCTAGATTATATATGGCAAGATATATTGGATTAGGATAGGGGAAAGAGTGAAAAAGCCCATCCACGGAGTAATAAGAAAAATACATTCTATCTAGCAACTACAGATATTAACAAAATTGAAAGTTATTAAAGCAGCATACTCTGTTGCAAATATGCCTTAAGGGCATGCCATTTTTACTCATAGAACAGTCTAATACACTGCATAAACTTGCAGCCGTATGCTTCTGTAGTGCTGATGAGCATCTGAAAGCTGTGATTTTCTGTTTACATGTTCCACTGCTTCCCCCAATGCCCCCAAAATCCAAACTTCCTAATTGGCTTTAAAAATGAAATCTCTTGGAAGTTCCTGTAGACCTGTAAAGTGTTTTTAGTCTTACCTAGTAGAGGTGGGTTGTGTTCTTTTTTACTCACACAGATTTGCCTGCCTGTTGCCTAGAAAAATGTGAGTTCAGAGGGCTCAGCAGCAGACAGATTGCCTAGGGAGTGTAAAAGCTCCACATTTACTAGGAGAGGTTCACAGACAATACAGATCAGGAATGAAATATTACCAGGTAAAGTAATTCACAATTTATCAACTTCAGCCCTCGGGACACCCTCTGAAACCATCCTTACATGTTTTGTAGAATAAGTTCTCCGAACGTGTACTGAGGAGGAAGAGATGCAGTTCAGTGTAACTGAAGGGTGTGCCCACTGTCATCTTGCAGCTGCAAGCTTTCAGTTAGGCAGGCTGCCTTCCTGGAGACTTATGTGGCTTCAAATTTGGTAAGTAATTTAAATAATTAAAATAAGCACTTTTTCTCACTGGTCATTACAGTTCTTGAAACGTAGCACTTCATAAGTATGGTTAACAAAGGGATAGGGATAAATAAAGGATGTACCCTCCATCATTAGTAGGATGCTATAATAATGAATTGGCATCCTGGTAATTAAACAAAGCAAAGCAAAAAATCTTTCAAATGCATGAAATTTTAAATGCAGAACATTTCTAGAAGTTAAATCACCGAGCAGTAGGCAACCTTCATGTATTTGTTCTTTAGTAAGTGCAACTTTATTTTGCCCTTGAAAGCCATTAAATGGCATTCCTAGTACCCAAGGATGTCTGTTTATACTAATAGCCAGAAAAAAGAAATCCTGAATGGTGAAAAATGCTTTTAAACTATTTATGAATTATATTATTCTAATTTAGGGAGTTGCTGTTTGTCTTTTTATGGCATTTTTCCACTGTGATTCAAAACCCAGTCAGTTTATGTTATCCTCCTTTGTTAATTTTCTTCTCATCTTTCTTCTCATGTACACAATCGAGGATATTTAGGTCTATAGGTAAAGGTTCCATAAAAGACCTTGGGTTTTTTTATGCTGGTTTGACTGTCTTATGAAACACAGTCCATCTTAGCAGATTTCACAGAAACACAGAATTACAGAAGTGTCTGAGGTGGGAAGAGGGTGTTCTGGTCCAGCCCCCCAGCTCAAGATGTGTTGCTTAGAGCTGGTTGTGCAAGACCATGTCCAGATGGCTTTTGAATATCTCCAAGGTGGGAGTCTCCACCACCTCTCTGGGCAATGTGTGCCAGTGCTCAGCCATCCTCACAGTGAAAAAGGGTTCTCTGGTGTTCAAAGGGAGCCTCGTGTATTTCAGTCCCGCCACTGGGCACCTCTGAGAAGAGCTTGTCTCCATCCTCTTTACACCCTCCTTTCAGGTATTTGTACACATTGATCAGATCCCCCTGAGCCTTCTCTTCTTCAGTCTGAAACAGCTCCAGCTCCTTCAGCATTTCGTCATAGGAGCGGTGATTTAGCGCAGATGCTTCCAGGAATATGGCTATGCCAATGTCTCTGCAGCTAGTGCTTCTTGATCCAGGGGATCGTGGCAAAAATTAGAAAAAGAGCTTTCAAAAAATAAGCAAAATTTATATTTAAAAAAAAACTTGGCTAAAAATATGAGCTTCATTCTGTAGAGTCCGGCTGAACAGGAAGAAAATCCATTTATTATTTTATTCTTGATCTCCTGCTAGGCCAAGGTAAATGTCATACAAGGTATTGACATTTCAATTTATATTAGACTATGAGCCACTTCAGAGAAAAGGTAGAAAAAGCCTACACTGAACTGTGTCAGGATAGAGCCTGCAATTGAATCCTTTGTATACATATTTTAAAAATACTTGCTAGACTGTGAATTTTTGGTATACAGTGAGGAAAGTCCAAAACAACAGCTCATATGCAACAATAAACTGAGAACTTATACTAACTACTTTTGAGATTTGACATGCACAGCTGTCATGACACTGAAAGTTGTATCTGCCAACACATTAAATCTGTCACAGATAAATCAGCAAATAGTCGTGTCGTGGGTGGAGAGGGAGCTTCAGATAAAGTTAATAAGAGAAGCCCTCCCATTGAGTCACGAGGTGCAGGAAGTAGCCCCTTCTTTCTAAAGAGCCTGGGTGCAGCTGGATCCAAGCCTACACTCAGACTTTGTCAGTGGTTTCAATATAAGGAATTATAGAGGTATGGTTGAACCTTTGTACAACTTTGTCTGGCAGGATTAAAGATGGCAAGCCAAATATATTTATATAAGAATGAATGACTTACTATGCTAAATGAAGAGACAAAAAGATCTTAATCAGCATTATTTGCTACACAGTATAGAAGCTAAAACTACTAGTATAGTACAGTATAGTGTGCTCTATTAAAGCAGCTGTATTACAGCTAGCAAAAAAGAAGCAATTATTAAGTAGAGATTGATGTTACTCACCCAGACCAATGACCCTGGGCACGTCTCTTTTGCTCAGTCTGGAGGAGTGACCTTGAGGGGCATCCCCACCCAAGGGAGGAATCTCCACACGCACTTCAAGGGGTATTTTAGAAGAACCTGCCTTTTGAAAGTGGGACTGGACTTTGAGAGTTTAAAGTGATTGACTGTCAGTCATATGTTTCAGGCCAGCTGTGCCAGCTCAGCATTTTTAGATAAGGATAGTTTACCATGTCTGCCACATCTTCACCTTGAGATCAGGGTGTTTAACTTTGGGGTTGATGAGTCAGGCAGGTTCTAACATAATTCAATACCAAAAGCAGCATGACACCCCCTCTCAGTTCACCACTAGTAACTTGCAAAACAGCGCTGTTTGAGTTGTTTTGCACATTCCAGGCAGAGCATCCTGCTGCACACATGACTGTCACAAAAACTGGAATTACAAATGTAATTGTAATTGCACAATATGTTACTGCATCCTACTGTCTATCCAGACACGTGTAATGTCCAATGCAATTTAAAGGTAATGTGCTATTTTTGAGCTTCATTGTTACATTGTTTGTATTGAATTTTCTGGACATACCTTTCTGCAAGACATATAAGACAAGGCTGGGATGATTGTACAAAAACATGCAGTTTCTCCAAACTGAATTGCTTTTCAAGATTTTCAGTGATACTAAATTTTGTATTGTTTCCAATAATTTTTTTTCCGGACAAGGGTTTATATACAATATAAAAAAATATTTTTTTTGTAATTAAAACCTGTTAAAAATCTGGTTAGAGGATATAGAGGCACAAATTTCATAGGGCATTGAAATGCAGGTCCATTATTGCTACTGATTTTGGTGTATTTATACAGGTTTAAGTGAATAACCATAGACTTAACACATTAATAAGCCAGGACCTTTGTGAAGACACCTTTTTTTTTCTTTAGACAGGGTCTAGAGACTTCTTTTCACAATATATGAGTGCAGGTGCAGTCCACATTAACACCTCAGCTCTTTTGGTCTGTGCAGTTGGCTGGTACAGTTGTTCCTCTCCTTGGGGATATATAACTATAAAGCACAATGTCAGCTTTTGTTTTAAACAAGAATCTCTAATCCTTTTCTTTGTGAGAAATAATCTTTAACCAGTATAATGCTGTAAGCCTGGTTGCTAAGGTTGAGCCTCTTGCTCTAATGTGTCATTCTCTGAAGTTCAAGGCTTAGTTGTGCTCCCTGGGATTCTGCAGAGCCCTTTTTGGGACACTGTCAAACTGCCACAGCATCTACTGATGTTGGAAAGGAACATCAATTAAATTCACAGTTAAAGGGAGTTTACAGCATCTGGCAATAAAGCCACAGAAGTCTTTTTGTTTACTATCAGATTAATTTTTGTTTGATTTTAAGCTTTACTGCAATCTATTCATGACTTGATATTGTCTCTATATCTTATACTAGCAATTTTTATGTCTTTATTTCTTCCACTGCAAACTGAGTGTAAAATTCCATCTTGTATCCTGGACAGGATGCTAAACAATCACTGTCACAGTAGCTCAAGTGAAGTAATTTTACTTTGTAGCTGGGACAGGATAAGAAATCATGAACCATACCTTTGTCTTTGATCTACTGACCTTCAAAATAGATAAAAATTTATTTCCAGTTCTATGGACAAGACAGATACAACTATTTGAGATTCATTGCAGGAAATTCAGCATTACAGTGGCTCATATCAAGGAAAATTCCCGATTTGATCACATTCCTGTGTATGATAACAGATGAGGGACATTTTTAAAAAATCATACTGGCACTTATTCCAGAAGGGGGACACAGCCCTATGAATAGTCTTGAACAATAGTATAGGCAAAGATGAAGAAAGTGAAAAATTTCGGGGAGGTCAGACTGTATGTGACAAGTGTGATCTGTTTGTTATGAAACAGGAAAGCCAGATTAACACAGACACTGAGAACTTTACTGTCAGGTCCTTACTTGAAAAGACATAGTCAATGTAATGTAACAGATTTGGTAGAAATATTTTGGAGCAAAACTTTGCTGTGGTGTAACTGTTATGTGCATCTACAAAATTTGTGTCTGTGTTTCCAGACACATCCCCAAAAGTCAATGCAATTAATATAACAGACATCACTTACATTGTTAGTTTATGACTCATCATATTCATACTTGGATTGAGTATTTTCTTTTACACAGCTATTGTTCTACTTATCTCCTTTTCCCCCTTCTGTCCTTCTAATATCACCTTCTCTTGAAATGCTTTATTGTTTTCATTGGCCCCCTTGCTTTCCTTTCCTATTTTTGGTGTATTTTTAGGCTCTTTTAATACTTTCTTTTCAAAATATATCACAGAGTGCTTTTAATTTAGCACAGGGAACTACTCAGAAGCCTGATGAAATGTTTGCTGACGCTTATGGTATGGCACACAAATACTACCAAAGTCCATTTAGTTCTGCAAGACTGTACTTAACAAATTCCCTTTTGTGAATTCTTTTCGAGACATTCAAATGTGTGAAGGTACAGTGGTCATTAGGGACAAGGGCCAGGCTAAGGTGACACAGAATAACACCATTCATATTTTTGACGAATCAAAACCAAATTGGATAGCTCTGACTGTCCTTCATTCTCTTCTGTTTCTCTCCTTCACAAGCCAAACTTAAATTAGAAGCTGGGAAATGGCATCTGCTATTTGGTTAACCACACGGTGTTACCAAACAATCATCCTTTCTTAAAGCAAACAAAGCTACGTAACAGAAACCAGTTCTGTAATTAATAAATGGCAAACATAGAAGGGCATTTCAGATAGTGTGGATCTTGAAGATTGTTTATCCTCACTAGCTGGTCTTAGGAAGATGTAGCAATGCTGGATAGGTTTTAGTGGCATCTAAATTGCCATGCAATTTCTGAATTAGAGAAATTAAGGTGATATCAACACAGTCCCTACGTGCATATGGTCAGTTCAGATGTGATAAAAAAGCAAGGCAAACTTCTGACGGCAGAAGATGGATGATGATATTGACAGCCATTTAAATAGTTGTAAAATGTGCCTATCAAACAGAATTGTTCCAGCCCTGGGACTATTTTACCTGCAAAAGGGGGCAAGTAAATCACATGAGACAGATTCCATTGACTTTGAGGAAAAGGAAAGACAAGCCTTTTTTATTGCTATTGATGTTTGCTCTTATTGACTAAGTGTTTGCCACAGACTCAAGTACCACCAGACACATAAATACAAGGAGAACCTTGTGTGTGTCCTTTATCTGACTGGGGGAAACAATTTGCAATTTACATTCTGCAGTTTTCCTCCAACACACAGAACAGTTTGAGAAGAGTGTGCTGAAAATTGGTTCAAATAATCCTCCTGTCCTACAAAGTCCTTGCTGAGTTCAAAGAGAATGTTTTCCTTTATAGTGCAGAAGAAAACATTTGACACTCTATCACTGTGATTTCACTGCCTGAATTATCTCTGAACTTTGCTAAGTCACAGCCTGGCTTAGTTTGTTAATGCTATATTTTGTGAAGATGTTAGGGCATAGGGTCACCTTAAAAAAGACTGATGCAGGAATTCCCTTCCTCATAAATTTTTGTGGAAAAAACTAGCTCTAATAAATGTGTGCAACAGAAAAAGAAAATGAAAAAATTGTAACAGCCTGGATGATTAAGAGGAGGAATATTTCTGAATGATCAAGACAAGTGAAAATCCATTAAAGCAATACAACTCTCAGCTGTCACATCCCTCTCTGGGAACCATGGAGGAGCTCATGTTTCCAGAAGGGATAACAGACTTCAGCTGTTACATCTAACAAGGTTACTAATTTAGCTCTGGAGGTAGAAATCTGTAATTTGTTACCAGGGGTTTCCTGTCCAGACCTCCCAGGAGGGACCCTACAGTGAGACCAACTGGGGATTGAGTAATACAGAAAATAGAGAATACAGGCTTTTGGCCAGGATAGGTTCTGGGAATAGAAAGTGTGTTCTTGAAATTAATAGCCATCTTAATGAATCATTATTTTACATAGGCCTCAACTTATTTCAAAACAGCTTTACAAGAATAAAATCTTCCTATGCTACCTGTAGTAACGCAATTATCATATATTGCATGCTGTACTGATATAATATGGGAATTCATATATAACTTACAGAGAAAGCTAAATTTTGGACTTCTTTATGATTTATTAATCATCAAAACTTAAGTACTTGGAAGAACTTAAAACTTAAAAGAGATTCTATTTTCCTCTGCTGATGAATTATTGTACATTTTATGATGGAATAAGGTGAATCATTACAAAGTATAACATAAGTCTAAATTTGTTAGCACTTTTAGGCAGACAACACAAATCTTTTGAGTAACTAAACATAAGTTTAACATAACCTCAGCTACAACAGTGCAATAAATGTGAGTAGATGACTTGGCTTTTTTTATTATTATTTTTTGAATTTGCACTGTTGGTCACAGGTTACTGTGGGGAAAAGAACATGCAGGTTTAGAGCTAGGTGAGTTATCTGGGCTAAAGCAGTTTTCTTTTCACAGGCACAGGTAGCAAGCATCCCTTTGTGCTTAGAAAGGGAATGGGTAAATTTCAGAGGGAAAGTGATGTTGTTGCTACAAGGATTACAAAGACAAACTTTGAAATATGGATCTGTATCTACTCCTGTAAGGTGACACTCCATTGACTTCACTTGATACTTGCTTTACTGAGAATTGGTCCAACAGATTTTAATGCAGACTGTAACAGAGAAAAAATTGCTTTCTGCACAGCTGATGGTGTAATGTTGTTTTAAACAGATTGGATGAATTGAAACACTTTCTCTCCCTCCCTCCTTCCCTCCCTCCCTCTTTTTGCTTCAAATATTTGAATGACAATGGTCTTTTCTGCACTTAATCAGATCATAGATGCAAGCGTCTATTCTAAAGCCACTCTTATTTTTGTCAACCTGTTTGCTTGCATATTGCTGGTAGGAGAGCTTTCTAATCACAATATTCCAATCTAAAGAAAATCTATAAGAGGCAGAAATGAGAGATGGCTCAAATCACCTTGCAGCTAGTGTTTGTTCCAAATAGAACAGTCTTTGAGGCATTTGTCATTATAACTAGAAGAGTTTTATGGCCCTAAAAACAAAGGTCAGAGACTGCATATGCTTCTGTACTGCACGTAATCATCATTTACAATTGCACCAGAGTGTGAAATAGTAGTCAGCTTTTGTTGGTTTTTTCTTAACCTCTTCTTATTTAATAAAGTCTCTGTACCAATACAAAGACTGCAATGAAACTTTAAGATTCCTCTGTCAAGTGTTGGGTCACTCTGTTTTTCTGGAAAGGTTTGCACTGCTCCTCCTTGGGGCAGAAAAATAAAAAAAGTGAAATAATAAAAATCCCAAGTTGTTAGACTGAGTTTTTGTGAGCCTCCAGGATGTCAATGTTTCACATTTAGCACACAGTTCCCAAAGAAATATCTGTTAGATGTTCAAGGGATAAAGTCAAAGAGGAGATATTGATTGAGCAAATGAGTTGGATTAGCCTGGGGTTTGGGATATCAGTGCTGCCATTTTGTGAGATGTTTAAGCTAATGATGTTTATGGAGGTAATTCTGGGCTTGACTTAGTATTTGCTGAAGACAGTAGAGGCCCTTCTGTCTACTTTAGTGGCATTTCAAATAGGTTCATAGCTGAGTAGGGGGCAAAGCCAGTTGGGGAGAAATAGTGCCCCCTCGATGTCTTCATTGCTTATATATCTGTATGTGTTTATGTATATAGAAATATTATAAAAAATTTAAAAATCTGTCTTTATTAATCCCCAAGAGAATATATTTTGTTATTCTCCTTGCTTTTTTTGGTGTGTAGGATTTACTCTAAACCTAGCAGCAGCAAGACTTGCTCACTGAAAACAACATCATAGCCATGAGGATTTGTGGCTCTTTATACTTGACAATTCATAAAGGTGTTACTCAGATCACTCCATTCTCACATATGTTAATTAAAAGATTGAATATTTATGTAGAGCTTATACTTTCTGAGAGTTATTTTCTTGATAATATGACTGTCTTTCATAGAATCAAAAAACGGCCTTGGAAGAGACCTTAGAGATCACTGAATTCCAATCCCCCCTGCTTTACACATGAATCCCTCCCACAAGAGAATGTTGCTCAGAGCCCCATCCAGCCTTGCCTGGAACACTTCCAGGGATGGGAAGTTCACTTCCTTTCTGGGAAACCTGTTCCAGTTCCCTCTGTAAGAGCAGTGAGGCACCTTTAGAAGACTTGTAACTGTACAGTACCTGTTGCTTGGCAATTGAAAAGCTTGACATAAATATTCACATTTTAGACCTTAGCCAATACTTGAATTTTACAACCTCTCTCATCCCACCAGGAGAGTCATGGGCTGAAATTAGCATAACCTTGAATGCTTCAGCTGGGCTTGTAGCAGAGATTTACAAGTACCATTTCATCAAGCAGTGGCCAGAATCCCATCAAGGATTTTCTAAAAAATTCAAAAAGCTAAAATCTAACCCCCTTTCCATGATAACTCAGAAGATACATAGTAAGATGGCCTTAAATCTCCCCTGAGAACTGTGTTGAAAAGAAAAGTTTTGTCTTCTGGTAAGAATGGATACAACTCAAATATTCTATAGGAGAAAACAAAATAGTTAGGAATTTTGCAGCAAAAGAGGCACAGTACATGGCAGACCCCTGCTACTGAACTGCATGATGCTTTGCATCATAGACCATCCCTCTAATTGTGATGACTTATTTTTATTCAAGGGCAGTTAAAACTAATTTTTATGCTGCCTGCTTAGCACTGCCCTTGCCTGGAGACCACTGTGGCTTAAACCTCAAATACGTTAAATAAGAAATTGTAAACAGTGGCATGAAACTTTGGAAGAACTAATTGGAATGTAAAAGAAGCATTATAATTTGAAAATGTAAACTGTAAACATAAGGGCAGGTAACCTCTGGAACAGAAAAGTGCAAGAGAGAATAGAATACATGGGATCAATTTGTTGCCCCTTCATAAAATAAGCATGAAACCCAGAAAATCAAAATTTAAAAATAAAATTTCAAAAAATTTAAAAATATTTGGAAAGACATATATTCCCTGAATACCTCATTCTCCCTTTCTATGATAGAAGATTTTTTTTTTCCTGTGAAGCAAAAACCCTCCTCTCTCCTCTTCCCAAAGCCACTTCAGGGAATAAATATAGAAAGACCTTCTGATAAGACCCACAAAACCTCACAAGCTTTCTCTCTGCCTTGACTTTGCGAAGGAGTCAGCTAGTTTTGCCTTACATGGATATCAGCTCAATTAGTGCACGCAGATTTGTTGATAGTCTATCAGATTTCTCATCACTGCAACAGCTTCCCAATCAAAACGATTACACAGAGGACATCTTATAAAAATGTAGTTATAATTTAACCTGGAATTTATGCTCATATGGAGTGAGAAGGGATGACTAGACTTTTATTCATGAGGGATGGTGCCAACACAGGTTGTGTAAAAGGACAGATCTGCATTTGGGTGCTGTGTGCAGCCATTATGTGTGAGGCATTTTAGGACTAATCAAACTGTACTTGATTCCCAGGCACTCTCAGGACTACTAATGGAGCTGGAGGGTAATGCTGTGGCATTTGTGAGAGTCATCCTGCACCAAAAGGAAAGGAGTTTTCCATGTGGGGAGGCGCTCACTATGGCTGTTACTTTAGTCTTGGGGTATGACACAGTGCAGCTGAAAGAAACAGGTCAGTCCTTGGTGCTGTCCTGATCCTTTAGGTGCAGAAAAAAACCAGTCACCTCTACTTTTCGCTACCTTATTAGTTTTTGGCTTGGATTTGAGGACAGATGAGTTTGTGACACACGTGGAGAAGTTAACTTGAGATCGTGATGCCATAAAATTTCCTACATTGTTTTCTATTGTTGTGATGAGATATACCTGTTAGGTATAAACTGTGATCTCTTACATATAAAAAGTGATTCAAAATTATCCTGTGGATGTCAGAAATATAATAAAATACAAATACATTTTACCAGAGATACTGCAAACTATAGAAATGAGCAGTTCTTAGTTTTACATTGATTAACACAAAAATCTGCCTCAGTAATACTGAGTTAGGAAATGATCCTGGGACACAGGTATGAGAGACCAAAGTCTGCCTAAATATGACACTAAAGTCATATAGTCATGTAGGAGGGAAAACAAAGATAGAAAATATCAAAAGAAGAACTTTTAATCTATACAAGAGGAGCCAGAAGTAGTGGTAAGAGGAAGAGCAATACACACACAAAAGTAATTATACTGCTAAGCAAGCACATGCTTGAGAGATCGAAAATGATACTCAAAGAGAGAAGAATTAAAAAACAAATATCAATGAACCACGGGAAAAAACGTAAATCATCTGTGGTCAAAGTGAAGCTTAGAAAAGTTTTAAACATCAGATAAGAAGAGGACTGTTGAGACTAGGCAATGTAACAGGGAAGCAAAGGTGAAGACTGTTGCTAAGGTTTCACAGGAGATTAGTAGTGCAGTTATTCATTTTTTCATTATGTGAGATACAAGAAATGTGAGACAACAAATATTTAATAAATGACCAGCATTATTTATTCATAGAGGACAGAGCCAATGGAAAAGGAGAAAATATTAATTAATTTTGCACTTCAGGATTCCCAGCAGAATGTGTAGAACAGATGCTGAAGGTAAACAAATCTCTTGCACTGCAATTGGATTTACCATAGACAGAGCTGTAGAAGAGGAGTAATATAAAATATAAAAACTCATGTGGAAATCATCCAAACTCAGTTTCCAGACCATAAACAAGTAATTCTATTTTTTTTCTGCAAAGTATGCATTGTTTTATCAGTATTTGTTTTGTAACAGTTCCCTGTATGAACCTCTGAACAGATCCTTTGGTCTTTGTCCAAATAACTACTATCTCAGGCCTTATGGTGTCTTTCTGGGCCAGTGTTTCTGAATCTTTCTGGAATGAAGCTTGATTCTGCCATATCTTTTCCTCAACTCCTTCCACCAGGTGTCATTCCCTGATATATTCTCCAATCTCAGTTTTTATTCTTTCCTCCTGGGATTGTGCTGCTTTCATCTTGCTTACCTTCATCCAGAAGCAAAAGAACAGAGGGGTTAAATAAAACCCTCAAGAAGCAAAAACCCAAAGGGGTTAAATAAAACCCACACAAAATTTGCACCAGACATAGCTATATATCACAACTCACCTGTAATCTACTCCAAAGCATTCTTTACCAACTTGTATAGTGAGTTGGCTTGACACTTTATTCAATAGGATGATATCATTGAGTGATTTAAACTGAAACAGAATAGAATTGTGTAAAGCACAACTCTAGGCCCATATATTTATCACTGTCTGGTCCAGAATTGAAAGTGAGAAAAAGATTGGAAAAAAAATTCAGTGTTTCCAGAAGTTTTTCAGAAGTTTCAGTAGCTTCTGAAAATTAGAAGCAAAAACCTCAATATTTAAATAGTTGCCCGGGTGCAAGTTACCCATCTGCACACTGCAGCACCTGGTGGAGTTGCCAGAAGCTTTGCATCAAGTCCCAGGTATCACATGTCAAATATAAAATAGTTTTCCTCTCTAGGAATCAACTTTTCAGAACATAGGCACTTCCCAATATTGAAGTCTTGGATCTTGTTAAAGAGGATACAGACAAGAGACATGTTAGATTTTTCACTTGCAGACTGCTTCCTGATGAATAGGAAGTACTTTCATATGAACCACTGCTGAAATGTGTTTTGGAAATGATTCCCTTGAGAACAACAATTTGAGAGCTGGTAAAAATGATGAGATAATAAATCAAAATAACTTCTGATACCCAGATTGTCAAAGGATGAACTGAAGCTCTGACAAACAGATATCAGTCACGTTTCCAGAGTAAGAGAGATCCCACCTAGCTAAAATTGTACCTTCTCTTCTTTCTTTGGGTTCTTTGACTTGGTGGTATTCCACAAATATCAGCTGTGCCTGAAAATAGAGAATTTGGGATGTTCATAGAATCATTAATTTCACAGACATCACTAATTATTGATTATTCTTAGGCACATGGGAAAAAGAAGAATTTCTTCCCTGGAGAAGTTAGATGTTCCATAAATTTTGATTTCAAATGAACAAAATATCTTTTTTTGTGCTGCTCTTAACTAATGGTACCCATTTTATATGGAACAATAAATGAAGCATTGAAAAGAATTCATTTGCTATCAAGACCACAAAATCACTTTATTACTTGGAGATTTTTCTGGAATAATGGGTATGAAAAACTCACAAATTTGCTGCCATAGCTCTATTACTCCATAACACACTTTGCAAGAGATAGGAAGAAAAGCTTTAAATAGCATGCACTATGTCATTTGAAAACTAAAACTTGACAGAGGAAGAAGTCCATAAGACAGGGTTTTATACAAGTTTTAGAAACTTGTTGAAGTTCCTAATTTAACTGTAGCCTTTCTTCAGCAGTAAAATCAAGTTCAAAGAGGACCTTAGAAACCCAGCTCAATTTTGTTCTCAGCAAAACCTGGAGGAGGTCAAAGAAGCATTTTTCTTTAGTCAGATCTTTAAGAACAAATCACAGTGTAATGGAAAGATGTTTAACAGGCAAGGAAATTCACTAGAACTTTACACATATCTTAATAAAAAGAATAAGATTTTAACAGGAACTTGTCATATTTTGCATCTGTGAGGGAACAACAACAGAAAAAAGACCAATTTTGAAAGTGCCATTAAACAGAGGCTTTCAAAGTGATCTAGCATTTAGGAGTCTGTTCTATTGGAAGATTCACCCAGCTAGCTCTATGTCTCTTTTCTACAGATCTGTGAGTCCTAGAATTTGACCAAATTTTCAGAAGAAAGAAAGGCATGCTTTTTTCTCCTTTATTGTACAGTATTTTGATTTTGGTTATCTTTTTATCCTTTCCCTCTGAGTACTTTCCCTCATTAGTTACAAGATAGGTAGACCTAGCAAGCATAAATATACTTTAAAATTGTTAAGCAGCCTATTTGCTGCCTTTTAGTTTACTCTTCAGTACCACCTTTTTGATATATACTTACTGCTAAACTATTGACTGAGGTGATTAAATCGAAATTGTTGGTAAGATACTATTTAGCTTATGTGTAAACTATGCTCATGTCTTAATGGTTCCCTCATTTCTCTTCCAAATTTCAGTTGCTCAATGAAATCGTGTTTTGGCTCTTTGATCTTCAAATTTCCCTTCAAGCCCTGTAATTTCTCTATTACTTGTCAGACAGGATAGTGTTGCTACTGTCTTCTTGTTTAGTAATATGTATGAATATGGACTTGCTTCAGGTAAATTGGTAACGTTGAACGTATGAATGTTTTTACTGTTTTGAAAGAAAAAAGAGGGCACCACCTTTTTTTTCTCATAACTTCCTTTGTTATCAATGGAATTTTAAGGAACTAACTTTTATACTGTGGGAAATAGCAGTTCTTACTTGATGTGTGGGAATAATTGTTTGAATTTATTCCTACAAGGTTCTCATCAGGAATTATCAGACCTGAATGGCACTACCAGAATGACAGTAGCAGAGGCAGTCCGCTGTGAAGGATTTGACAACCATTTTTACAAGCTGACAGCTGAAAGAAAGGCCACCAGGTAGAAAGACATACAACTGACTTGAAATGGAGATCTGGTATGCCAGATGATTTTGAAAAGTCACCACTGGATAGGGATGAAAAATCTGGAATAAAGAAAAAAATATCATGCATGAAGACAAATATAAAATATCATTCTATGGTAGTTTGTGGCTGAATAATAATTGCTAGCGAGTTCTGAAAAGATGGCCAGTGATGGCTCAAATTCCACTCATTGATTACTTGCCTGGGAGACATATCTCTTTTTTGGTTCTACTCAGTGGTAGCTGACTTGCTGGGATGGATCCATTTAGATTTTTTAAATCGATCTCTTGTACAGCTGCCACTGTATACAGTAGATTGCAATAATACTCTTTGTCTCAGGAAATGGGGTTGAAGGTAGGTAGGATTGGTACCCTGGAGGTAGGTCAGCCAGCCTTCTCAGAAAGATTGTGTCAAATATTAGATTCTTCAGTCCTTGAGGTCTGCAAAGAATATTAAGCCTCTAGCAAGGGAAGGTTCTTAGATGTAATCTTAGAGATTACGAACCAAATATTTAATTTGTGTACAGGAAATTCCTAAATGGTATAAAAGGAATTTGATGTGACTTTGGGATTCACCACATCAGACCTGAGAGGCGCTTTCATATCATGCAGAGGCTGCAGGAGTTGCTATGTATAGCTCGAGGGACACCAGCTGTGCCCTACATAGAACTCATGTCACCAGGCTACTCAGCAATGCTGCAATGTGCTCACAAATGGCTTTATTTATGGGCATAGTGATAATCTTCTACAGACTGGACACGCCCCAGAAATGTGCACTCACAGCCCAGAGAGCCAATCCTATCCTGGGCTGCATCCCAAGCGGTATGGCCAGCAGGGCGAGGGAGGGGATTCTGCCCCCTTGCTCTGGTGAGACCCCACCTGGAATGCTGCATCCAGCTCTGGGGTCCCCAGCTCAGAAAAGACATGGACCTGTTGGATCAAGTCCAGAAGAGGGCAACCAAGAAGATTAGAGTGCTGGAGCACCTTTCCTATGAGGACAAGATTAGAGAATTTGGATTGTTCATTCTGGAGAAGAGAAGACTTTGGGGTGACCTAATTGTGGTATCCCAGTATCTAAAGGGGAACGCCCTACAAGAGAGATGGAAAAGAACATTTTAGAAGGCTATATAGTGACAGGACAAGAGGGAATATCTTTAAACTGAAAGGGGGTAGGTTTAGAGTAGATATTAGGATTATTCTTGATTGTGAGGATTGCAAGGCACTGGAACAGCTTGCTCAGAGAAGATGTGGATGCCCCATCCCTGGAAGTGTTCAAGGCCAGGTTGGATGGGGCCCTGAGCAAGCTGGTCTAATAAAAGGTGTCCTTGTCCATGGCAGTGGGGTTGGAACTAGATGATCTTTAAGGTCCCTTCCAATCCAAGCCATTCTATAATTCCATAATTGTTGAAGATGTCCAGAATTTATTCAGTATTACAGAAGCTCAGGATTCCCTGTTTCAGCTGACATAGTAGCTTTCATAGCCTGTCTTGGCTTGCCTTGGGTAAAGTGACAGCATCTCCAAATCCCATTTGCTATTGACTAAGCAGCGGAGGAGCCAGATGACCTCTATCAGCTGTTCCTGAGACATGCCGAAGAATGCAAATATCACCTTTGTAGGTGCAGGATTCATAAGTCCTCCTCTTGTTGACAGCATGGAGATATGGATGCTATGCATGACAGCACATCAGAGCTTTTCTGATCTAAACTTGTACAAGCCTTGCCATCTGACCAGACAAAAATCCATCAATTGTTCAAGCAAGCAGAAAGTGCTCAGTGTTTAGCCATGAAAAGATAGCAAAAATACTTACATAGACAGTGTACTTTATACCTTTGTGAGACTCCCAAAAGGGCACCCCACCACCTTTGATGGTAGATTTTTCTCATGATTTCCTCCAGACTGCCTGTTACCCAGGTTTGGCTTTAGCTGATTTCAAACCCGTCCTAGAGGTATATCCATTGTCAGCATTGTGCATGTACATCTGAGGGGAGGGAGCAAGCAAAGAGGGAAAGCACCCAAGGGGAAGGCCATCAGTTTGCAGAAGTCTAATATCCTCAGGACGATCACTAAGGCAAGCAGATAAATTAAAAACCTTTCCCAGCCAGCATTCTCCTGAGGGGCTGTCCGTGCCTGCCCCCCTCCTGCTGCTCATCATACTTCACTGTTGCAAGCAGCAGGCAGCCCTGAGACGCCTGTCTCTGTGGAGGCCTGTTGAAAGGGCTCATCCTTTCCAGCGTGGCAGTGTGTTGTTTATTTATGGTGCTGGTGCTGCAGTAGGCGTGGGGCCTCTGCAAAAGAACACACGGCTCTGTAAGATAATAAAACAGCCAGAAGGCTTTCTGTGTGTTTGTGTCACAAAAGGCTCTTCAGAGAGGAACAGTTTTAGTGTCTGAGGAATGAAGTGCTATTTCAGAATCTGGAGGCTGCAGGTTCTTTTAACAATGGAATGTTCTGTCCATATTTTTCGTGTAATAAAAAGAGCAGCACAATATGCCTCCTTGCTTGCCTAGAGACCATTTGAAATTTTTAATGCTTAAACCAGAGAGAGAGAGAGCATGGAGTTCATTGCCAGGTTGACATGAACACAGAAATACTTCTTCTCTCTTCCCTGGGGACTGAAAGGTATGATGGAAAAGACTTTCAAAAGAATTGTGGTCGGGAGGATGAATTGGGGAGTTGATAGTCAAGATCTAACTCTAGCCAGGTGCAGTTTCAGATACCAGATTAGCATGGCATGGGTTTGCCTCCTACTTGACTACTTCAGTTGAAAGGTATTTATGATTTTAATCCTAAATCTAAGAAATTAGGTTTTTGCTTTTTTTTTAAGCATATTGTTTTTGTCCAGACCACATTAGATTATCTGTTGCAGCAGCCAGTTGAGATTCCTAGTTTTAAAGAAAAGGAGATACAAATATTTTTTATCATAGTATTGCAAAAACTTTTTGTTAAGATATTTTGGGTTGAATGTTCATTCCATTATTTGCTGAAAGTTGGACTATTTCCTATGTGAATGCTGGTCACTCAACCATTCTGCATGGACTCTCACATTTTCAGTTTCCAAATCAATTCACATGGCACGTCAGAGAGGCTCTGGACATTTTGGTAAATAACATGATTGGTGCTGCTCATCAGCATCCTGGTTTTAAGGCTTGTTGCACACTGTGAACAAAATACTTTCGTTTATGTTTACAGAGTTTGTTTTACAACTTAGGCTAAAAAATGCATTTATATCAAAGCATATGCTTTGCAATAATGGAACAAAGGTACAAAAATAGATTGAAAAACTACTGTAAGTTATTACAGTTATACTCAAGTGTGAGGATTTTCCTTGCATACACCAACTTGACATGTAAGGTACAGTATCGAATCTCCACACCCTGCATCACTGACTGCAAACCTTAGAGAAAAGTACATCTTTTCAACTCCAGCTGTCCAGAATCACACAGTACATATGCTTGGGAATTTCTATCCTCTCAAGATGGATTAACCTCTTTCTTTTTATTTTAGATTTATATGACTTAAATTTGTTATGATTTGATGCTAGGGCATGGCATCACATGGTTTGGTGAAATATATTAATTCTCCTCTTCTTTCCACGTTAATATTACTGTTAGATACCTCAATGAGGTAATTGCTGACTTCAGACTACACTCTACTGACTGTTGCCTCTGCCTAAGGTGCATAACTTTATGAGTTTTATGTGAGGAACAATATTCATGTCCTGTCTCATTACAAAATGTATGCTTTTTCTTTGATACATACCTCTCTAGTTTATTTGCATTTCTTAGTCATTATATATCTGAGATATTTGTTTCAATTATTTTCAAAAGGACTTTTTTCCTAGAGATTATGGGTTTATTTCATTCATGGTTATAATTTCAAAGAGGAAGTGCTGTTTGTGAAGTTAATAGCCATGTGTTTGATCAGCTTCTTTATTTTATGTATAAAACTGGGTGACTTAATTTTGAATAAGCTTCCCAATGCAGCCATCAAAATAGCTAGAAGGGCATAAGTTACTTTTATTTTTTGAAAACAAACTGCTATGGTTTATAAATCTCCATACTATAAAACCATCAGGTAATGAGGAATAAGCAAAGACTAAGAGAAGAATTATATTTTTATGTTAAAAACATTATTATTATTATAATAAATCATGAACTGGAGGGAGAAAAGCAGTTCTTTTTTTAATGTAGCTCTGAGGAAGAGATGCTGTATTGATAATGCAGGTGAATGGAGTCCAGTGTTATATGGGTAATGGTTGTCCAAGTCTCTGCAGCTTCCTCTTAACTGTGTTTATAACACCTCAGGCTGTGAAGACTTAGCTTTGAATAGTTTATTCATTTCAACACCTATTCAGCTTATGGAATACCTGAGGAAACCGTGAGACAGAACTGGTCATATTATTTCCAGTACGTAATACTTGATATGAATTTTCTCCGCTTTGTGCATCATTCCTGCTTTTCTTTGTGGAAAAGTTCTTTAAATGACAACACAGTGTGCATTTGAGGCATCCTGGTCCTCTTCCGTTTCTGTACTATAGAATACAGGCTTTATATCTAAACAAATATCTGTGAAATGGAGAAGTGACTCATTTGACTAAAAGCATGAAAGCATTTGAGAGGTACTAGATAAAAAATTTAGGCAAGGACAAGGAGAAAGTCATCATCTGCATCACACGTCTAGTGGAGTGGCATGATCCTCCCTATCCATTTGCATAACTGAAATATTTTCTCCATGATCGTAACTTCTTCACTCTAACCACTGGTAGCTGAAAAACAGCAAAAATACCTGAAATGACCCAATATGCAATCTCTGTGAGTGCCTAGCAGGCTGCCTGGCAACTGTAAAGGTGGGCTTCATAGGAAAAGGAATTACAGTCTTAAGCTGAAGCACAACGGTTTTCTAATGTTGCGTCCAATTCCCTTCACCTCAACGCATGAAATTTTGATTATTTTATTTACTAATTGTTCTATTTGCAGTCTTTGAGACCAGTTCCCAAAGAGAGAATGAGCTGGTCAACTATGTGCCAGGCAAAGAGAGGTTAAGGAGACAACTTCAAAATTGTGACTATATTAAATTTTACTATATACAATTGAGACTTTTAGGGAAAGTTGTTTATATTCTAGGGTAAGCAGAGATACTATAAAATATTTTCCACTCAAGTGTTAACAAGACTGAAATTTCTCTGATCTCAGTTTCTCTGAGTAACAAAACCCTTTGCTAACTCTCTTTACTATGAGAAAAAGAACTCTTTACTCTTGACTTGATCTCTGGGATATTTGAAACCAGGATTTTAAAGATTAGTTTAAGAAATTCTTGTACGTGATCATTTAATTTTTTTTGAAATTATGTAAAGTCCTCTTGTAGTTTCCATCTTCGAATTATTGAAACAATACATAAAGCAAATATAGGAATAATGGGCTTATACAGAATTTCCATCCTTCAATTTTACAAGATTTAATCCAGCAAGACAAATCTATTTATACCACAGACTAACTTCATATATTGCACTGCTGCAGAAATCAATAGTCTGTGGCTATGAAAGCAAAAGAGAAGCCCTGTTAATTCATTAGCAGGTCTAGGTTACATCTTAGTGTGGTCAGTCTACATTAATACTCTCTGGAAGTGAATCAGAAAGAGTAGTCTCTGTAGGACACCAGACTGCAGTTGGCAAAGAAAGAAATGTTTTCATTTTCGGATAAACATCTCAATTGCATCTCTAACAATGAGCCTGTGACTGAAAGATGTAGGAGCTGAAGAAGTCAAAGGAAGCCTTGTTCACTCTTTGACTTCTCTTATCAGGTACAGCTTGCCTTCTTGATGGAGCAGTAAGAACATTTCCTCCCATTTCAATGTACTTTAACATGTACTGAAATCTAGAGGAGCCCTTTCATAGTTCTCTCTTCCTGCACCCTTCCCAAATATGCAAGTGAAAATTGTGTATGTAATATATTAATTTCCTGCTATTTTTCTGTTGGCATTTTTCTATAATAAGCATCTAGTCGGAAGAGTGGCTATTTTCCTGAAGTGCCAGGTCTGAGAGATTATGTGTTATGATTTAGATGATAATTCTAAGGTTGGCAGCGAGCATGGGAAGTAATGCATACTTCGTATAATGATAGTTGTCTTATTTTTTGGTCAGCAGATGTAAAATTTCTTGCTAAAAATCAATGAAAAGGCAATGGGAATGTTTATTTTCTGTTCCTTTTACTCTTTCAAAGATTAAAGCTAAAATCAATTATTATTTTTAAATAGGAATTCCACTCAAAGAAAATGTGAGGAAATTATGTAATTTACCTATGAATACATAATTCAATACAGACCTTGATTTTAAGTAGCTATAATTGGTACTTCAGGTACAGAGTACTTCAGGTGATGCACATTCTGAAGCAAAAGCCAAAACCCTGGTCAAAAGACTCTTTGGCCAGAATATTTTTTTCTTTGCGTGTTTTAGTGTCACAATTGCACACCTTTTCTAAATAGCACTGTGGTGAAAGTTTGGCATCTCACATCCTCCTAGAAGGCGTATCAAACTGGCGGCTGTGATGGGTATGACATTGACAGCATGTAGCCGTGTCTAGACATATCTCTTCCAAGCAGTCTTGATAGTGTTATTTAACCTGCTTTGCAGTCATGTAAAACTCAGACTGAATATTTGGCCTACTGATTCTAGCCCAGGAAGGTGAAAAAAATACATAGGCTCACATAACTACTGCAGCAATGTTGTCAACTTTCTAAAACATAAATCTGAATTCTTTTTAGACATGAACAAGTCCAGAAATAAAAATTTATTAGGTACTGCATATATAAGTGGAAAATCAGAAGTCTTTGGGATTTTTTCATCTTTAAATAAAGCTGTGAAATACTGTCTATTAACATGCGTTAAATTACATGTATTATGAATACTTTGTAGATTTTGCTCTTTTGATGATGAAATGCCTAGTGCTTCTCGTTGACTTGCGTTGTACAGGTTTATATGTTTTTATCACATATTGTTGCTCCTAAATTATGATAATTCTGACCTAGAACAAGAGAAGATCCCTTGTGTAAGATGTAATTGGAACTACTAGCTGCTGTCTCTAGACTTATTGCTTTGTCACGGATTTGCATAGCTCTTCTGTTGGAAAGTACTACTGCCTTCTCATTTTAAGTTGAATTGTATTTTTCCACATTCACTTCATGACCAGTTCCACAACAGTAGGTTTGGCACTGTGTATAATATGGTGCAGAAATGGAAATAAATTTTGGTTAGAGAAATTTTCAAACTGGCAAATTATTACAAGAAAAACAGCAACAAATTGAATATCAGATCCCAGACTACTACATCTATCTTCAATGGAGAAATGTGCTGATCTTTGGAGAACTTATCACCTGTAGCTGGACTACCTACAAGTCTTTCTACTCTTCTTGCATTTCAGCCCAAACTTGTGTTGGAATAACAATGTATTGTGTTTCTATAATTTCTGACAGTACAGTACCCTAATGCTTTAAATGGTATTTCTATGCCACTGACTTTGGTATCTTATATTGAGTGAACAAATGCTATTTTCAATATTAGTAGAGCATTAAAAATATAGAATTAAGAGAAAATAGCATAGTATTTTTTAAAAATAGGATAATTTATTTGTTTACCCAGAGGAAGATATCTTTAAAGATACAGATTTGTACTTGCTTGTCTAATTTTACTTGCTCTACTGCAGAGAATAATTTGCCCAAAATAGTTTTAGAGTAATCAGGATTATTTTTATTAATACCGTATTTAACTCTAGGCATAATGAATAGCTATGCCTTGCTTATCAGTAAAAAAATTACATTTATTCTGTGGCAATCCAAGAATGACTTTCAGAAGAGTTTGATATTTCTATTAAGGAAAAGAAACAAATACATGTGAATCTATAGCAGTGGGTACAAAACTTGATGGCAAAGAGAAAAAGTATAAAGAGACACTTAAGAGCAATATAAGAGTTTGTGAAGATGCATAAATTCACAGCCTTGAGCAGTATTTTAGTGGTCAAAATGCAATTCTTCAATAATTAAAACATTACTTGGCAGATAATTTCAGCAAATTATCGTTGCAAACTAAAACCACAGTAATTTTATTTGTAATTTGCATGTCAAATTTACAGAAAAGAATATTTAACCTGAAAAGAAAATGGCCTAGCAAAATGAAGGAGCCTCAGCCTCAGAGCAATGTGCATGTCTGCTTGCATATATTTAACTCCTCACAGTTACACTTCATTCACAAAAGGAAATAACTAGCATGATAGATTTGATATGTAAAGGTTTTCAAATGGGTTGGTATGCAAAAGTTTTCAAAAACCTGTATTATGCCTTCATTTTGAATGAATTGCTCTACAAGTCCTCTCCTCAAGCACAGTCTTTTGAATTTCTCAGTAAACAAGGGTCCATGGGACAAAGGATGGAGCTAGAGGTGTATCTTTGCAAAGCCACTGTTGATGGTTCCCTGACATGTGCTGTCCTGGTTTTATAAATTAGAAATCTGGTCATTTCAGATTAGTCTCTAAGCAATGCTAGCTGTCTCCCTTTCTGTTGGGGTTCCTCCCCTCTGATGTGGGGCCCTGGGAGAGGGGCCCCGGGGTGGAGGCACAGGATTTCCCTACTTCCTGGTCAACCTTGTTCTCCATCAATTGTTTTGTGTTCCCCTGCTCGGCAAGGACCCTCTTGTCCCATGATTGCTACAGTTCTTCGGCAAGTCACCAGCCATGCTGCTGGAGAATAAACATCTCTCTGAAAACATCTACCAAGAATTGGTCCTTATATTTCTTTTCCACAGGCCTCGCTGTATATACATGTTGTAGGAATCCCCACTACAACACCTTTCTAACGCTTCCAAGATGCTTTGAAGCTTTTTCATAATTTTATTTGTAACGTTACTGCAGAAAGGCACACATAACTGACTATGGCAATGAAAATATTGCCTTTTATTTACTAACAAACTAGATGTTGTCTCCTTTGATTAAAAAAAAATCTTTTGACTCAAAATCAAAGTAAAGCTAAAATACCTTTGCTTCTAAATTTCCAAGTTAAAAGCAAAAATGTTATATAGGGAAGTGTCTCTTCTGTGGATGTGAACTCCTTCTTCTCTTTGGGTTACAAGTGTTTTGCTGTTGTCTCTCCTAATCATGAACAGGAGATTGGTGTTGTAAGAAAGTGAAGTTATGGGAGAAAAACTTTTGGGGGATGTCTGCTTACTTCATATTGATATTCATATCCTTCACACACATTTTCCAAAGCATTCATCTAAATTATATGCTCAAAATGAACAGGGGAAATACAGTCACAAAGAGAACCACTGGATGGAGCTGTTTGTTGTGACTTTTATTTTATATTTTACTTTGGGATATTAGATCCCTGTAGGTGCAAACAAACTACCCTCAGGGAAAAAAAAAACCAATGAAGAACAAATAACAGAGGAAATATACAGAAAATTAATCAGAACCCTGGACCCAATTAGACAAACTGTTGAATGGGGACAGCTTGACTGAAAGGGACAGTATACTAGGAAACTGTAAATAAAGCTGAGAAGTAAAATTCCCCTCAATTATTGCAGTAATATCCTATTCAGATTTATCTCTGGATGTTTAGTGCTTGAGAGGTTGTGTTTGCATGTATTTTTCTCTTCTGCTTTAAAAACAATAAAACACTTGCAATTTAGTGAAACAGACACCTTTTATTTATAACTCAGAAATGAATGATTGTAACAATAATGAATGATACATTTTCAAAACATCACTAGAACTCCAATAGACTTGCCCAGGTTTTCTTCAGATGCTATAAGTTGTTTAAAATAAAAAGGCAAAATCTGTGAAATGCAGCAACAAACTCTTAATCATATGCTCATTACTAATTTGGGAATTTTTGACTTTTGTACTTCTAATGCTTGGAAGTGCTAGAATGATTTCTAAGTTCATGAAAGTGGTGGTGGTGGTGTATACAGGGGAAATATAATTCCTTTATTCATTTGTTTCATCCATCTCAGAGCAAAATGCAGGAATATAATTGTTCTGAAAGACAGAGGAAAAACCTTAGTAGAACTTCTAGACAAATTCAGTTTATTGGATTTCTCCTGAAGTTGTTCAAAAAACCCCAAGAATTAAATGAGAAATTTAATGAAATTCTTAAAGTGGTAAGTTAATTCCCACCACAATAAATACTGAAGCTTTAAAAAAGGTGTGAAAGAGCAAGTATTGAAAAATAAAACTATCAGAAGGATAGTTCAGAGAGGTGTTAATGGTAATTATAGATGAGAAAAACTAAACCCTAAAACCAGAGTTGAAAGCACCTAATGCTTTTTTCAGGGAAGATAAAATTAAAATAAAAAGAACCTCATTAAGGGGTTAGCATCAAGCTATGGAACCGCAAAAATATGATAGTCATTGTCCATATGATTATTGTACCTTTTGATAAGAGGGAGACATAAAACACAAGATGAAAAAAATGAAAAAATATGCCTTTGAAGAGATCTATAAAATATTTATTGAAATTCCTTCTGTGTTCTCAAGAAAGTACACAGGGCTAGTGACAGAGATTAAATGTTCAGCATCTACATTGAGATATGTTGGGGTTTTAATGTACTGAATATTGATTGTGTGATGAGTCCTAGAAGTTTGTTTCCTGCAGTTTCTCACAAGGGGAGGGAGAAGCTAAAACATCACAGAAGATTCATGTACATAAAGTAGGGTGTTAATGGCTTTGTTGAAAGGAGAATCTTCTCTTCAGTCTGTGCACATCACTAATACTGTCTAAAAGCCCATCAGAACTGCTGAACTCTTTTGTTCATGAGGGTTGAGAAGTCTGAGACTCAGTTTATGTTTACTTTTAGCATGGGAGCTTTCAAATAAAACGCTGGGCTCTAAAGGAGTATCTTAAGACAAGGATTTTCTTCTGCTTTAGGTCATCTTTTCAGCACTTGGGAAATAAAAATTCTGTTTCAGTAAGAATGTACAGTTGAAGAAAATGAATAACTGGCATGGGTTGCAAATAATAAAAGTATAAGAAGATCATAGTTGATCTCAGGCTGATATTCCTGGTCTAGTCGCAGAGCTTTACCAACACAACTTCCTTTGCACCTATGATCCATTCAAATAAAAAATCTCGCAAAATCCACAATTGTCTTGGCATTTTCTCAAGCTTAAAAACTGAAATGATGTGAGAAAAAATGGCCAGCCCCTTCACTTCAAAGTAATTTTTATTTGGTAAATCCATTGGCAAAGAAGTCTGTTCTGCAAGCTGTTGCTCTCAGAAGCTGCAAGTTGAATTTGGCCTGCGTGAGTGCTTCAGGCCATCTGAAATATTTTAGTCACTGGATCTTGTATCATCTTCCATGAATCATTTGGACTACGCAAAATTAGCTTTTATGGTTGAGCAGACGTCAGGCCCCACAGTAGTCTACTGTCACAGTGAGGGAATAAAGGATGCAGCTCTAGGAGGTAGATGGGGAGCTCACTTGTAGTGGTGACACATTGTTTCCATTGCTCCCCATCCACAACGTCCTGTTGTTCCCTTTTGCCACAGCCAAGGTGATTCTGTAGGATAGGAACTTAGAAAGTGATGCTGCATACCTCTAGGTGGTTTAAAAGATGACAGATCTTATGGAGGGAGCAATCCTATGAACAAAAATGAGAATTACAAAATGTCTGTTGACTAATTCAATAAAGTAGGGAGCCTGCATAAACCATAAACAGGTTAACTAGGGTTCTATCTATTGTTGGTTTTATTTTAAAAAGTAGGATCCTTTTTTATTTCTCTTCCAATATTTTTAAATTCAAGAATTTAAAATTTCCAGATGTTGACCTGTGCCAATAATGACACTCGGTATGCTGTGGCACACATATCAACAATCCTTCCTGTGCTGACATGAGCAATGTTTTCACAAGTAGGAAAATGATCTGTTCACTCACACATCTGTTTCCAAACACCACTTTGAAAAATCATGGTTGAAAATCTATTTTCAACATGAAAATGATGCTAAAAGTACTTTTTTGGAAGGAAAAACTTTTACAGGAAATAATTTTTGCTGTTTCTGACAATGAAGGACATCACTAGGCCAGCTGTTTGTTCTCTTTGGTCAAAGTTAAACTAGAATGGAAATTCCAGTAAGGCTTGCTGATTTTTCTACAGTGTCTTGGGGTGACTTGATGTTGTATTCCCTATTGCTGCACTGTGCCCAGAAATTAGTATATATGCTTTTCTATGCCTTTAAACTGAGCCTGAGAGGGGAGAGAGAAAAGTGTACTTTTTCAAAGCAGTTTATTTAGTTTATTTTCATGTTCTGAAGACACAGAGATAAACCCTGTCTGCTTCTGCAGAGCCGGGGGGGGTGGGGCGGGGCGGAGAAGCAGCTTGTTTGCTTTCCAGCCAGCTTTCGGCCAGTTTTAAGCTCCTTTTCCTCCAGAGAGTTGAACTTTTGTTTTCCTGGGACATCGGTTTTTTTCCCCCTTTTTCTCTGCTGGGCTGTTTCAACGTCAGAATATATCTGGAGGAATTTCCACCGAGGCCTTGGCCCTGGAGGTGGGCCCACCACCCTGTCCCAGCTCCAAGGAGGGAGAGAGAGAGACTATGGAAGGACTCTGAAATTTCCCCAGGTTTTTCTCTCCACAGCAAGAGGTTTTATTATGCAGCATTATTATTCTTTTCCTGTGTGTTTATTAAATAAATAGTTTTTATCTCTTTCACTTTCCTTCGAGGAAAATTCAATTTTTCCCAAACCTGGTGGGGGAGGGCTGGCTGTAGCCTGCCTTCTCTCAGAGGATATATTTCTAAATTTGGCCAAACCAGTACATACAAAAAATGCATTAACCTATTTCAATTGAGATTCTGGTGAGCAATAGTCCAAAAAAAAAAAAAAAGTAGTGGAAATTTCCTTACAAATGCTACAGTGAAACAATATGCATAGATTTTGTGGTGGAATATTTCTATATGCTGACCTAGAGTCTACACGGTCTGTAAGTACATGTCCACAGGTCCTCTGCTTGGGTGGAGGGGCACCACACACTTATCTTAAATATCTTCTCACTGGAGATATCCTTGCAGTGTAGTCTACCAGCTAAGCTGTTCTGTAGTCCATGTCAGCCATAATTTGCTGGCCGATCAACTAAAAAAAATACATCTCTGTCCAACTGGCTTATTTTGACTAAGTGGCTAATGAGCTATTCAGTAAACAGTTGAATTTTCAGACTCTCAAACCAAATTGAATACCACAAAATAGCTTCAATCACTTTCCCTGTGAGAGGCATACATTTGTGCCAGGAGCTGAATGCAGTTCTCAGTAAAACAATAAAGCGATGTAAAGTTATAGGACTTGCTAACTCCATCAGTCACACCTGCACTAAAATGACCCATTGCTCACTCATGCAGAGATTTAAATGTCTTAGTAGATATTACTGTCACTCATTTTTTGATAAGTCCTCCTGGCAAGCAGAAAAAGGTCCTGCTTATAGATCATTTCTCTATTCCACAGGCTACAATATACTTTTCTTTATAAGCAGGAAAACGGGGGAAACAAACAGTAACCGACTCATGTTGGCTGTTGAAGACTTGAAATGTTGGTGCCTCCTTTACTTGAGCTGTTCAGCCTGCAAAAAAAGAGAAGACTTGGTTGTTTAATTCACTTCTCTATGTTCAACTGCTCTGTGATGCTCATTATTAAAGAAAAAAGAAAAAGGAAGCTGATGAAATAAAAAAAAAAAAATCCAGCAGCCAGGAATCACATTTTTTAATCTGGTTTCTGTAGACATACATAAAGCAGGGAGAGCCAGAAAAAGCGAAATTTCCTTCTGTCCCATTTCACAAAACAACCCAGAAATCCAGTGAGTATAGACCTTTTTTTGTTCATTTTCTGATGATTTTTATGCTATAGAGCATTGTTTAAAACATAAGTTTTTATATTTTTATAATTTATTTACAAATCAAGATATTTATTTCATAATTGGTCTGAAAAACATGAGACACTATCCAGGCCAAAAATATTTTAAGTACTCAAAATGGTATATATTCTTTCTTCATTGACTGAGGATAATTTGAAAATATCTATGTTCACACATAGTATAAAAACATACAGTATAAAGTTAAGAATCAAATCTCACACTGGATGTGTGAGATTTTATTAAATCCCATTTTTTCCTGGATCTGTGTGACATAGTTTAGCAAATTTTGTAAACGTTTCCTGAGTCATTAGTCTATATTTATCAAACCTATACTTACTGCAGAATGACACATGTTCATGAAAGATCTGGAAAGGAAACCCAAAGAACTTTGTGACACAACTTATTGTTGATGGTAAGCTCTTCAGTATAGCATTCATATTCATATTCAAGAAAGCTGACAATGAAGGATTACAGAAATGTTATGCAACTAAGTGCCTGGGTGGTAGTAGGGAATATAAAGGTCAACATATACAAAGGTAAAATAAGACAGGCAAGAGAAACCTCCCTCTGCATCCACATCTACCTTTATGCATGCAGTGGTGGTCATGCATTTTTTTCCTCTGCAGAGAAATCGTGGTGTTTTGACATATAGTTTCGCATAAGCACTGGCTCAAGAATGGTTATAAAAGTAAAACAAGTTAGAGTGATTCAGAAAGCAATAGGTAACAAAGCAGAAAACCTGTCTGAGTATACTCAGCAGGGCCCCATCTCGAAAATTGTGTGCTATTTGTTCCCTTTTTGTTAAAAGACATATACTAGATCTTAAAAAGATACCAAAAAAAGCACTAAAGTTCACCCTGTACTCTTACAATCCATGGTGAAATGAGATAATTCTTTCTTCCAATTCATCCTTTGGAAAAGAACATCTGAAATTTAAATTTCTGGGAAAAGTTTGGCTTTCTTTTTCCAGTAGCACTTCCTGACTTAATCTTAGAGAAATCTTAGAAAAAGTACTTGATGTTCTTACTTCTTTCTCTTTTAAAGAAAGTAGGAGACTAGATGATTCATTTTTCTGGGACTTATCTAAAGTCCTTTGTATAAACTAGCTAAAAGCTAATATGACATTCCTGATGTTCTTGAAGTAAAAATTACTAGAAAAATGTTAAACACTATTAACTCAAATACTAGAGATTTCAAGAAGAGAGTGAGGAATGCAAAATCAATTTAAAAAATAACCTAACAAATTTTGACTGGTGTAAGCTATGATGTCTATTTGTACTTCAGAAAGGACAAACACTAAGGATTCTTGAAATTTAAGCTGAAAACCTCTCTGCCACCAAAGCAAAAAAAAAGAGGCTAAAATAGCAGTCAACTGTTACTTTTACACTTACAGAAATATCTCCTTAGAGAATACAGCCCTGTTTTCAGCTTTGCTGGTACCATCATAAAAAAACCTCCAAACCAACAAACAAACTCAAAGACAGAAGTGAGAAATGCAGTTCTGGTATTTCTGCCTTTCCTTGTGCAGTTGTATTGAAAATGTGTTAACCATTCTGTCCCATACTACCACACCTGAATTCCAGCTTTTTATGATCTCTACTTGGGAAACTGCATGAGAACAGAATCTTTTGTTCAAAGTTCTACAGGTTAGAGACATTGCACCTTTTAATTTTTACATATGAAAACCAAATATCTTTATAGGAATTTTAGTTTACTTAGCTGTTTAAAACATTTACATATTCATGTTTTTTTTTTTTTTTTTTGAAAACTCGGTGGAAAAACTTGACATTATTGTAAAAGGAATAGGAAGATTCTGTCTTGGGTATGAATATGTGAGTTTTGTTGATGTGAAAACCTCTGGCTGCATATCTAGAGACATCATTTGCCCCACAGCATTTCAATGAAAATAAAATAACCAATCATGTTATTCTGTAATGTACTTTTGTTGCTATAATTACATATAAGGAAGAATAAATAATGTCAAATAATTTTTGTTCTCAAATATAATAGCTATACCAGAAATAACTATCAAACTAAAATGCACTGACTTGACGTCAAAGTACAACATCAGTTGGTTTTAGGCAAAGTTTTTGCAACATCTACAATCCAAGGAAAGAGAGGTTCAGATGAGATAAGAGTAAAAAAGTTTCTAAAATACTGATACTTTAATATAAATTTTAATATAAAAGACAAAAATGAAAACATGATCACATTACTACTTGAAAATGTAACTGTGATTGTGTACTACTGCATTTTTGTATTTATATTCAATTTAATCTTAATTCATATTTATGGGATTATTTTTCTCTGTTATGAAAATACTTCAATTTTACATCACATTGTTTCTAACATGAAAATAAGACATTAATTTCTTCCCCTTTTTATACTTGACAATGATGAACAGCAGTTTCACACAGAGCAGTTCTAATTCCTCTACTGAAATTACCTATTCCAGCTACCTGGCATGGCTACAAAGGGAATATGCTCTTGCTTTTGTGTCTCGACAGCTGTGGATATTGCTGATGATGTCCAGTCTGTCTATCTGTCATAATGATATGCATACTAAATAACTAAATGTTCACAAATAAGCATCAAAAATTCTTATTGAAATTCCAGAGATTTTTTAAGTTAAAAAATTTGTTCAATAGGAATATTTATACATATACTTCTTTTTTGTTCAGAATATCTCCTTCCCCATTTTTATGTTTACTGTTTTTCCTCTTGACAAGTCTGTATTTTAAAAATTTATAGTAATTTGAATTCTTAATTCCTGGGTGCAGAATGTAGTTATAAATGGCATTTTGTCTGTCATTTCATGTGTTTTATTCTTAGTGCTGGTTTATTCATTAGCTAATCCATTGTGTGTGTTCCTGTGCAATGTCATTGCTTTGAGCTAAAACAATGTTTTTAGAGTTAGAAAATAAACAGGGTATATATTGATTGAAAAGTGAATCCTTCCTCTTTTCTGTGAATGGACAGTAAATGAAGAGTGATTTTAGCTGTGGTTTGTTTTGTTCTGGGTAGAACAGTTGCTCTGTTGAGTCTAAGCCTCACTTAGCAGGAAATCTCCCCACTAGCAACTTAAAAGTCTTTCATGGTTCTGATATAAAGGTTAGTTTCCTCCTTCAAAGGCTAGACAGATGCTGAGAGTCCGGATGATATGAGTCAATAATCTTATAGCATATTTTTTCTTTTTCTGTAATACCCAAGTGCTAAATGCTTGTTGTTGCTGTTGTTTGGGGTTTTTTGTTTGCTTGTTTATTTTTGTTTTGGTTCCCTGAATAAGCATCATGAACATTTGTTTATTTTTATGGTGTCTCATAGCCATTTCAGAGTTCATGGGCCAGAATAATTAGAGTCCAGACACAGGATTGGAATGACCTTGTGTACCACGCATTTTCCATTTGCAGAGCTGATTGAGAGAAATGGCTATGACTGAGGACCACTTACGGATCATGGCAATCAAACATGTGAGCTGGACCCAGGATATCCTGAGGCTAAAGGAAAGAATTCCTGAGAAATTTGCCTTGGAGTGATTAAAATACAATGTTTGCAGACAATTACTTTCTCACTGAAAAGGTAGGTTTACTGGTAATAGAGCTTGACAGGCACTTGCTTTTGCCAGTGATTATGAACCTGCAACATATGGCCAGATGTACTCACTTCGTGTTCACTTGCTGCAATGATTGAAAAATTAATTCTGAAATCCAAAGACCTGCAACTGACAGTTTGCTAATGATGAGTGATGTGGCTATACCAAATTGTCTAAAAAAATATTTATTGAATTCTGGTCTTCTGATTTATGTCTTTATGTCTACTGAAATACTGCTTTTTACAGTGTCACTGTGTATATTGCCAAAGTGATTCTGGTCCTGTTCAATGAAGCTGTGTTTTTATATTTTTAATTAATGTAAATTGTATTATATCATATTGGAATTTACACAGGAGGGACTGAGAGCAATGTATTTTGGTTAAAGATATTCAGTATTTAATCAGACCATACTAAAAATATATAAAGAACTTCATTCCCTAAGTTTACAATCCAGTTGTTAATCATCAAAGCTATTCAGTTTTCTTGGCTTCTTTATTTTTTTCCAATACAACTTTTAATATATCCACTTATTTTTAATTTCAGCTCTCTTTTACCATGTGAGTAGGACAGTGAATATGATCTAAAGTTCTTATTGCCATCACAGTGTTATTACAGGTGTTACTGTTATCCTAGGTAAGACTCTTGCTTTGAGTAAGATAGTTTTATATACTGAACAGAAAATAAAAAAATATGAATAATGTCTATGCTTGAACCATAATGGAAATCTGTCATGCTCTGGTAGTGGAAAATGAGGACTCTCCCTGACATGAATGCACCTAAGATTAATGCACTAAAGGTAAGATTAATAACCTGAATTTTTATGCTGAGAAGGCAAGGTACCACTGTAGCATCAGCAACTCCTGCCCCAGATTCCCTAGACAGCTACTGAAGAGTTATGTCCCCTCCGAACACTGAAAGGAAAGGCAGCAGCATGATAGGAACCTGTTTTACAGAAGAGGCCAGGGACACTACACTGGATGGCAATCTGGAGCCTGAGTCAGTATGATACCATTGCAGAGAAGGGAAAACCCCTCCCTGGAATGAACAGTCTTCTGTTCTAGGGAGCCTTGGCAACACCTGAGCTGGAGCGCTTTGTCCTGTGCAGCAAGTGAGAATAGGCAGAGCTCTAAGAAATGTGATGTATTGGATTTGCGTGGCCAGGTTTTGGTAGTGTGGCTACAGAGGTGGCTTCTGTGAGAATCTGCCAGAAGCTTCCTCCATGTCCAACAGAGCCAACGGCAGCTGGCTCCAAGATGGACCTGCCACTTACTGGCCAATCAGAAATGGTGGTAACACCTCTGTGAAATCAAATTTAAGAAGAAAAAACAAGTTATTGAGCAGTCGTAATTGTGACCAGAGAAGAGCAGGGTGAGAATATGTGAGAGGAACAACTGTGCTGAAACTAAGGTCAGTGGAGACGGAGGGGGAGGAGGTGGTCCAGGCACTGGAACTGAGATCCCCTTGCAGCCAATGGTGCCCCTGCAACCCACGGAGGATCACAGGGATGCAGAGATCCACCACTGAGAAAACCCATGCTGGAACAGGTGGATGCCCAAGAGAAGGCTGTGAACCTGTGGAAAACCGGTGTCAGAGCAGGCTCCTGGCAGTGACTTGCAGACCCATGGAGAGAGGACCCCATGCTGGAGCAGGTTTCCTGGCAGGACTTGTGACCCTGTGGAGGACCCATGTTGGAGCAGGGTGTTCCTGAAGGACTGTATCCCATGGAAGAGTGACCCATGTTGCAACAGTTCGTGAAGAACTGTCTCCCATGGGATGGACTCACATTGGAAAAGTTCATGGAGAACTGTCTCCCGTGGACACTTCTGGAGCAGTGGAAAGGTTCTTCTCCCTAAGCAGCAGGAGAAACAACCTGTGATGACCTGACCGAAACCCCCATTTCCTGTCTCCCTGCACTTCTGGGGTAGGAGGTAGAGCTGGGAAGGAGGAAGGGGTGGGGTAGAGGTGTTTTGAAGATTTATTTTACTTCTCATTATCCTGCTCTGATTTTGTTAATAATAAATTCAAATAATATCCCCAATTCAAGTCTGTTTTGCCTGTGATGGTAATTAGTGCATGACCTCTCCTGGTCCTTATCTCAACCCAGGAACCCTGCATTAAATTTTCTCTCCCCTGCCCAGTTGCAGAAGGAAGCGATAGAATGGCTTTGGTGGGTTCATGGTGTCCAGCCAGGGTCAACCCACTCCCTATACAAAAGGAGATCAAGTAAATTGGGATCGTTTAGTTTGAAACAGGAAGGAAGACATGAATACAGCTTCCTGAAACTCCAGATATGCACCATTACTATGCTAGCTTTGGCACAAAGTCCTAATTTTTGTTTGTGTTTTAGTATGTGCTAATGGATGTAAAACATACATATTATACAATAGTTTATTAGTAAGACCAAAGGTTTTTTCCTAAATGCACATATCTGCCAATATATTCCTGCCACTTTCAAAAATTATTTTTCTATCAACTCATCAAAAAGTGACACCACTATATTTTATTTATTCAGAGATCTTAGTCCTCTACTTTTCTGACTGTTAACAGCTCCAAATGCCATGCGGTTGTAATTGAATCTACTAATAAAAATCAGAATTTAAAAAAAATATTTTGGCTGTGGTCTGGAAATTAGACAGTCATTATGAAGGTGGATGTGGGAAGACAAAGAGTGAAGGAGAGAAAATGTGAGATTTAGCAATGTTCTTCTGACAAGAAAGTGATTGCGTAGGTGGACTTCCAGAGGCTTGTCTGAATATTACCTGTCCAGTGGGCTCCTGATGGGAATGACAGCATTCATTTCAGTGTCTACCATGAGAAGGGTAAAGAAAAAGAAGGAGAGAGAAAAAAAGGAAAAAGGCTTCATTCATTAATCAGCTTGTTAAACAAGAGGATCTGCTCTATAGTGAGCTGCCTCAGAGACCTACAGAAAGAATTGGAAATAGTTTTACTAAAGAAGACTGATAGCTTAATGTGAAATACAGCATGCTGGGTGTTTTGTCACTAAGATGGGATGGCCAGAATTTGGGTGCTAGTAATAAGACATTTTTTTTGGTGCTATAGGTTTGCATAAGATAGTCATGATAAAGCAGATTATTTACAAAAACATCTAATAGAATTAAACAGGAGGGCATTTGGTTAATACTTAAGTCTACCCTTCCCACTCCTGAGAAGTCAGAGGTGAAGGTATGTACACTTCCATTACAAGTGGTCATTCTGGGCTCTGAGCTATTCTGCTCCCAGAGTAACTGGGTATGTATGCAAGTCTGAGAGATGAACACTGGAATTATCTTAAGAATGCTTTGTAAAACTGAAAATATGTCATAATTAAATACATATATGTATATATATGTTGCATATGCATTGACTCTTTATCCCCATGAAGAACACTCTATTTTTGGTAACTGAAAATGCACAAATAGTTTCCATTCAAGACTAACAATAATTTTTCAATTATGTTCTCCTTTTAAATATTGTGTAATAGCATAATACTGTATTATCTGAACTGATGTTTGTGACTAAAGAGGGGTGTTTATATGATCTTGTCAATGTAAAAGCAAATTGCCATTCTGTTATCTAAGCTTCGTGAGCAACATTAACTGTGTGTGGATAAAAGGGATTTTTCAATGGAACTAGCAAATATGGAAAGAGTATGTCTGATTTAGATGGAGTGGAATTACAGATATTGAAAGGTACTGAAGGGCTGCATTTTTCTTAAGGTAGAAGTGGACTTTGAAAATGTACTGGCACATCTTAGCATCTGAGATAATTTAGATTGTGGGGTACATTTATAGACACTGTTTTCAGGGGTGTTAATGAGGGAACTGCGGCAGTGAAAGGTTTGTGTCTGTGCCTTCCCAATTAAAGGTTTCTCTTTTATGCTATAATGGAACTTTATGTATCATTTCTGTTTAGGAAAAAAAATTCCCACAAAGAGATAAAGTTACTAACACATGGTGTAGCTATATACTCAGAGCAAAAGAATTTCTTTTTCAATAAAACATGTTGAAACACTTCTATAGCATGAGATGGTCATTTGTAGATGCAGCCTTTTTCATTATTAAGTACCAGAAGCTACATAAGTGGAATTTTTATTCTCCCCTTACTCATTGCAGTATGAGCCTTGTCTTCCCTTGCCTAGCTTTCAACCAAATTTTAACTTTCAGTGCAGAAGTATGGTACTATAAATGCTGAGAACTGCAAGAGAGAAGTGTGTCAGGGCTGTGTGGCAAGACTTTGGTAGAGGAGAGTTCCAGAGGTGGCTTCTGTGAGGAAATGACAGAAGCTTCCCTCAGGTCTGACAGAGCCACTGCCAGCTGGCTCCAGGACAGACCCACTGCTGGCTGAGTCCATCAGCGGTGGAGGTAGCACCTTTGGGATAAGGTAGTTAAATGGGAAGAAGGAGGGAGAGGAAGTACTCCCGGTGCCAGGGTAAAGTTCTGTGTTGTGCAGGGCGTTTAGGAGTGCAGGGAGACCATTAGGCCTCCCTGAACCATAGAGAACATGAAGAAATCGCTACAAAGGAGTATTACATGGAGTCAGCCTCACATTTAGTAGGATTTCATTGTAATCAGAGTGCCAAGCTCTCTGGATAATACCGGCTGAAAGCTGTTTGTGCTGTGCATTGCCTGTGACAGTCCATTATCCCAGTGGCTGTTAGCCTAGCTGAGAGAGCAGCGGTCAATGGAGAGGTGGCTGTAGGGCAATTCTGATATGTTTTAAACTGTTACTGAATCCTTTTATCCAAAGCTGTAGCGCAGCTCTGCCAATCAATCTGTCGGACACCATCTCTGCGCAAAACCTTATTGGACAGCTGTGTCTCAGTATCAAAGTCTTTCCTGAAAGAAGACAATCTTTTGTACAAAATAGAGATATTCTGAGTGTAAACCCTGTCTGTCGTGCAATACAAAACAGAACTGATGGCAAAACTGAGGGTTTAGTACCTGGTGACTGCACAAAGCACCACTGGGTTAAGGTGACCCCCCCACTGCCTTCTTGCTGGTGTGGTTTAGTGCCCACAAGTGAAACTGCTTCCTAAAAAAGCATGCTTTCCTTGTATAGAAGCATCACCCACAGAACATGCCTACAAATGTACATTTTAATTTGTCAAAGTCACTTCCTGTACGTTCAAGGAAGTTTGAAAGAGCTGGCCTTTCCCACAGGGTTTCTGGCCATCCAGGTCATGCTGGGAGAAGCAGTCCACAAGGAGTAGCTGTGCAAGAGGTCTTGAATTGGCAAGGTGACACACTGAATATGTGAAACTGTGTAGAAGTCACAAGAACTGCCTTGTCCATTGAAAGAATCTTCCTCAGGTCCTTCAAAACGCCAAACAGCTCTCAGCTTGGCTAGTTAGAAGTTATCATTAGATCAGTCTGTTAACAGGACTACTTTAGTATGACTTCCAGAAACTGGAAAAGTTAAGTATAGAGCAATTATTCCCCCAGCCTAAAATATGGCTTACAATAAAAAACCTGGAAAACAACTTCTTTGTAATTTTTCATGTCTCACAATTCCCTATATTTTGCTCTTCTAAGGAAACTATATAACAATTTTTAAAAAATATTTTGTCAAGTAAAAGTACTGGAGAAACACTTTGATAAGCATTAAGAAGACCAAATCTTATTTATATTGAAAACAGAAAAAATCTTTATTGGTTTGGCTGTGATTATTCTGTAAAACAGATTTGATTCTGTAAAACAGAATGCTGGCATGACAAGTACAAGAAAACATTCACCTGCTCTACTTAAACAAGAAAAAAAATTATATGGATTTCAGTGCATGTTGATATAAATTATGCTAATTCATCCTTCAGAGGGATAATTTATTTATGTGACCATGTTTTCAAAACTTCACTTGATGCATAAATATACTATTATGTACTGCAGATGTCCCTTGCGTCTGACAGTGGTGTAAAACCCAACAAATAGCAATTATATAAGCAGATGCATTTTATGAATACAATGTAGGCCCTAAAATTTGAATCCATAATGAAATCTTTCACAGTGTTTTCCTAATGTTTTCACAGAGGTTTCCAAGTCTTCTTCTTTTGACAGCATCATGGTAGGAAATTCTAAATTCTATACTACAGATACTAATTACACTAATCAGAAGCATAGTATTACACGTTATTTTAGTCTGTGCTTTGCAGGGAACACTTGTTTGGAAGCACAGGTTAAACTATAAAAATCTTAATAATTACTGAGACAGGGGTGGCTGGCAGTCACAAAGATAATCCACATTTGAATAAGGCAGTGTTCAGCATTCAGACACCATTATCAGAGATCCCTCTAAGGCTTAAGGACATACAGGAAAAACGGAACTTAATCGGAAAACAAGTTGGACTGAATAGTAAGTGAAATATGTAAATGCCTTTTTATTAATCTATTCTTCTAATTTAATCTCTAGAGTCTAGGTTTCAAATTAACAAATGAAAATATAGCTATAATCAATAAAATATCAATATGCATACTTTACATTAAGTACAAGGTCCTATATTTGAAAGAACTTGAGTATAAATATCTCCAATATTTAATTTAAATTTAGGAAGACAACTCCTCTGCTAATTAGAAACCCATAGACTGGTAGAAGTGTAGCTATCAAACACTAGTATAGTGCTTACAAATGACAAGTTCAGTAGCTATGTAATCAGTTCAACGTTATGTAAGCAGTAAAAGATCATGTTCTCAGGGATTTCCTCAAATTTCTTTGCACTTTTATACTTTTGTTTTCCATGACAGTTTCTACAAAGCTCGAGTACTATGTATTAAAGAGAATATAGAAAGCAGGAGTTTGCCTACTCATGCTTAAGTGCATCAGTATTTGGAAAAAGGCAGCACAGTATATGTACAGATAAATGTGCAACAATTAATTATTAGTATCTTTATGTTCCATTCAACACATTAATCTGCTCCTTAATCTACTTTACATTTTTTTTAGCATATATGTGTGTGTATTTAGTTTAATTTCAACTTCACTTTCTCATTCTGTATATACTTTGTTTATTCATACACTTGCAGTAAATAATTTCAGCAGAGCTTCAAGATTCATAAAAAAGAAAAAGAAGAAAACATCAGATGAGGTGCTATCATAGGCAGATATGCTGGGTTTAGCTGGGGCAGAATTAATCTTCTTCACAGTGGCTAGAGCAGAGCTATGCTTGGGATTTGTGCTTAACATAGGGTTGATAACATAGAGATGTTTTTGTTGTTGCTGAGCAGGACTTGTACGGATCCAAGGCCTTTTCTGTTTTTCATACAGCCACACTGGCAAGGAAGTTGGGGATGGTTGGGAGGTTGGAAGGAGACACAACCAGGACAGGTGACCCAAACTGACCGAATGGATATTCCAGACCATATGGCATTGTGTCAGTATATAAAGTGGGGGAAGAAGGATGAAGGGAAGGTATGGCATTGGTCAGCAGGTGGTAAGAAATTGCACTGTGCATCACTTGTTTATTATTATTTACCCTTATTACTGTACTTATTTTCAATTATTAAATTCTTCTTGTTTCAACATACAAGTTTTACTTTGATTCTCCTCCTCATTCCACTGGGGTTAGGGGGGAGGAGGAGGCAAGGTTGAGCAAGTGACTGTGTGGTGCCTAATCTCCAACTGGGCTTAAAGTCATGACGGCAGGAAACGGAGAGTTATTTAACTGATCCTTACTTCCCATCATTTTCCTGTAGAAAGCATAAATGTGGAGGACAATAACATGTTAGAACTGACTCTCAAGCACACTGTGTTACGCCTGCAGTTGAATTCAGCACAGTCTAAAAGGCACAGAATTTCTATTTATGTATACGCAGATGACATTCCAAGGCACAGTGTGGTTTTGGGGTAAACGCAATGCACCTGTGGAATGTAGTGATGACAGTGTTTACAAATAGCTTTCCTTGAAGGGAAAGATCCATAACATGTTTTGCAAGGTCCATAATGAGAAAAAATGACTCATTCCATTCACTACTAATCTCCCAGATGCAGTTACATGTCATGGTTATACAAGGAATATGCCAAATATACACATGCATAGACATATATATATATAGATATATATTCATACACGGAGGGCTTGCGGAGGCCTCAGGAAAGTCTGAACAGGAACAGTGAGTGCTGGTGGTGCTCTCTGGTCTGCTTGAATATCACAAAGAAATGTAAGACAATTTTAGATTGCACAGAGTTGAGTAATTCCATCTGAAAATACATATTTATTTATATTCTAGTACTTCCTAATTTAGGTGTACAAGAAAGAAAGAAAGAAGGAAGGAAAGAAAGGAAATAAAAGACTTTTTTTTTTCCTTCAATTTTCTCACACCGGGCAGCATCTCTGAACTCATAAATGAGTGGAAATGAAGTATGATAAAGCAGAGTTTGCTACAGCTTGTACACTATTTTAGGGGAAAAGGAACAGGGATAGAACTGAGTCTGTCAAACTTTTGCTCCTGAGATTGTGAAATTATACCCAGTGCTGTAATAATAATAATAATAATATAAAAAAAAAACCCTTACAGGCTGCATTTTAACATTTGGTTATATAATGACTGCATATAATATACAATGAGCTACCTCTCACCCTGTGTTTTTATGAGCTTTTTATCTCAAAAACAATTGCCTGCTTTTATTGCCTCTGACCAAGGTAGGACACATTGCTTGATCTTTGGAGATTTGTTCAACGTGGATATTTTAACCAAAATTTTTAGGTGAGTTAGAATAAATTTTGGACCTTCTTTCTTCAGTTAATTTATTTTCCTTCACAGATCATCCAGAGGCATATTTCTTTCTTTTGCAGTTATGATTTGCATTCCTAGAAGATTATAAACAAATGGTATCCCTAAAGGTAAACAATGCCATTTACTTTGCAACAACAAGTGAAAGCAAAAGCTCTCAGATTGTGCTATTATACTTCCCATAGGAATGCCAAATGGTGTTTTATGAATGCCATTGATATAGTATGCAAATGACCTGATTGGCGTTTGCTCCTCTGTCTGGGTTAACCTAGTCAGTCAGATGTAGCTAATGAGAAAGTTGATGAAAGCTTATCCAGTTGTTGCAAAGGTCAACGAAATGACAGACCCCTCTCTCTTTTCATGTGCCTTACAGCTAGAATACCATAAGTAGCAATGTTTGAAGGATTAACTGAAGTCACCTGAACTCTGAAGCAAGTTGTTATAAAATTTCCTATAACATACATTTATCATAATGTGAGCTATTATAAAAGAATTTAACTTTGTTATATTTTTTATTATATTTGTATTAACAAGGAGTGCTCAAATAAAATAAAGGTAGTGAATTTTGAAGGCTTCTTATAATCAGAAAATGCATTTAATCATAAAGATAGCTTTCTAGAAAAAATATGAAATGGCAGGCAGTCCAAGGTAGAGTTTTTTGTTTTTTAGTCTTCTTTTTCATTTATTTAGTTATTTCATTTATTCAATCTTTTTTTTCAAGTGAACAGAAGTGAAATTTAGGTTTTCATCTTCCTAAACTCTATACTGCGGTGAAGACACAGAGAAATTGCTAAGAACTCCTCTTTGCATAAGACAGTGCTCACACAGAAGACCAAATCTCTAAAAAATAATGACTGTTTGCTGTCTGGATAGTAATAGAAATCTCTGTTGCAGCAGTCCTTGTAACATCTTTAGCTTAATCAGGATAGATGTCCTGAATCAGTTTTCTACTTGGTTTTTGTACTCCAGCTGCCCAAGGTCCTACATAACTTCTTCAGCAACACCTGTAATCCTTCATTATTGATTGTATTGATCTTAATATATCCTAACTATCTTATCGACGTACAAAGGACTTATTTTATGATGCTGCATCTGTGGTAACAGTTTGTACTTACTGTTATGTACAATATGGCTGGTTCTACAATTTGGAATCACCTGAGATTCTCTGTGATAGTCCCAGTCTCCACCCAGGAGATCTACATATTTAAACATAACAATTGGTTTATGCACAGCAGAAACTGCCTAGGGAAATCTCTAGACCTTTCCAAAATTCCCAACTCTAGAGATCCTGCAGCAATTAGTCAAAAACTTTGTTGTGAAGGAGGCTGGGAAGTATCTTAATCACCTTTTTTTATCTTGAGCCAGTCCATTATATCTATTCAGTCTCTATGCAGAGACCATCTGGGGAGTTCCTGGACCAGGCAAATAATAACTTAGTGCATTGGGTGTGTACATTGGCCTTGCTCTGATACCAAATTACACCACAATTATAACTGTAGGGCAAATCTGAATTTGAATATTGTTTTTCCTTTATGACTTTAATCCTAAATTTATTGTTGCTGTATGTTTTCCACTTACATTTATGACTTGGTAAAAAAAAATCCTTAGGCGAGAAATTACAAAACAATATTTTAAGCCTTGCTAAGAATAATTTGAAAAGCAAATGGTTTTAAATGTTGAAAGTAAGAAAAGAAAGTCACACACTAAAAATATAGATTAGATCAGTGTTTTCTTGCAGTGAGAATATAGCTGGGGATGCAAAAACATCATATTGTTTCCAAGCTTTGTATTTCAATAATTTTATACTAAAATTTCTTTTTAGACAATTGCATTATACACAAATATCACCAAATGAAGAACACTTTTTAGAAGCTATTATTCCAGAAAAGCTAAAGTACTGCAACTTTAGTTGAAGGTAGATGACTTAAGGATAGCTCAGCTAAGGAGAGAGGTAAGAAAGTCTGTTTTGGCCTGCAATCTTTTTCTGATTAAATATAATTCCTGTGAAATCTAAACCAACAATGTAATGTCTTTAATATTAGATTTCAGTGCTGTATCTTAGTGGCTTTTTTAATGGGAGAGCTACTTCTGAATATCTGAACCTCTGGACTGAAGTATGCTTCTTTGTCTGTCTGAACTCCTGCAAGGAATTTCTGTAAGAAACAGCCTTGACTGTACTGTCTGAAATTTCCTTTACAATTCAAGGGAAATATGGCATTGAAGATAATCTTTCCTAGGAAAGTAGTAATCTATTGATTAGTGCAATGCAGCTGTTGTGTTTTAGCCCCAGCCAGCAGCCCATCCCCACACAGCCACTTGCTGATTCAACTGCAAAAATGAGAGAACTTGTAGGTTGAGATAAAGACAATTAATTAATTGAACCCCAACAAACCAAAATATCAGAAACCACAGAAAAATTTTTAAGGAGAAAATATATTAAAGCAAGAAAGATAAGTGATGCAAAAAACCCCAATTGCTCATGGCTTCATGCCCAAGCATTCCCCAAACATTGGCAGCCACAGATGACCTTCCTCATGGCCAGTTTTATTACTGAGCAGGATGCCATATGGTATGGAATGTCCCTTTGGTCAGCTGGGTCAGCTCATCTGGCTGTGTCCCCTCCCAGCTCTTCGTGCCTCCCCAGCCTCCTCACTGGTGGGGTGGAGTGAGGAGCAGAAAAGGCCTTGGCTCTGTGCAAGTGCTGCTCAGTGATATCAAAAACATCCATGCGTTATCAACACAGCACAAATCCAAAACACAGTCCCATACCAGCTACTGTGAAGAAAAGTAACTCAACTCCAGCCAAAACCAGTACAGCAGCTTATGAAATTCCTTATCAAGTTAAGTTTAAAATGGGGGTCACTTCAGTAAGAGAGCTGACCCAACATGACTCCTGGAATCCATCTTGTCTCTAAATCTCATGTTTGGCTGCGGTAAAACCTTTCTACATTGCCCACAATCTCAGTAGCTTATTTGCTCCAAGGCCTCTCACTCCTGTCTTCAGGAAGTGAGTAGGCATTACAGTGTTTGTTGCCTCAAATTGTTATGAGAGTCCAATTCCAAATGGCTCATTTTGCACAAACAGATGTGTTATTTCCTCACAAACAAGATATTAATCCATTCAGCTTTAGTGGGGACATAAAAGTGGGGCTATTCTGTGGATGTAGAGTTCTAGCACTTTGCAGTCCTTGGATACATGACAGTTAATGTACCACAAAGTTCCCACATTGTCTAAGTCACACAATTATCTCTGGACTAAATACTGTGAATACTTATATAGTAGTAGAATTCAGATTAGTATCAGATTTACCCTTTTCATGTAAGCAAACTTTGTTTTAAAATCAATTGAACTAATTGCAAAATATGTTCCTTAGATTTCTATGGCCTTTGCTTTATGCCACAAAAAGAACAGATGAAAATATGATTAGTTATTTTATGAACATTACTCTTTATGTGATTTGTTTAGGCATTTGTTGTGAGGAATATTTTTTTTTAGTTTTCACGAGGCTTTAAAAAAGTAATCTAAATAGAGATCTTTCAAATATCTGAATTCTAGGCATATTTGAAATATCAGCACGTTTGCTATGAATGCAAACAAAAGAATTTTTCTGTCATAACAGAAGCAGAAAATTAATTGATTGTAACACCATTAGAGAGAGATTCTGCTTGTACTGTCAAAAAAATGACATAAAGGTATTGAAAGCAGTAGTTTTCGTGCTCCATTTTGTTTCGACAAGAGAAATCAATAAGCATAAAAGAAGCCTGGTTTTGGTTTGATAGCTTCTTTTTCTTTTGTGCACTAGTGTCCTGAATTTGTGCTGTTCCCTAATAATGTTGTTATTATTTTCGAAAAAGAAGAATAGGGCAACAGGGTGCTCTTCCCAGGCTCGTAGCCTTCAAGAGGGCCAACTCTAGTAGCTGTCCTCAGAGCTGACATGCAGATATTTCCCCTTCCTGGTCTTCTGCTCTAGCACTACCTATTCCAAAAAGAGAGCCAAAAAAAGATTTCCCTTAAAAAGGCTGAATACTTCATGTAATGATGAGTGTGGCTTCTCAGTTGACACTCTGCCAATAGATGATGAGCACTGCCTGTATAAGCAAGGTGTCACTGCTGAAATCTCCAGGTAACATGAAAATAGCTCTCAGCAATTCAAAAGTGATTGTCACTTCATTCGTCTTTGCGGGAAAAAAAAAGGTAGCAGAAGGAAAAAAGAACACTGTACAAGGAAAAAGAAAAAATAGTGATTTAACAAGTAATACAATGTAATAATAATCTTTCCATTGAGATGGATTTCATGTCCAATTAATTCAAGGTCAATTTTCATAAATTTAACATTTCTGGGAAAAAATGCGAGCTATTCTGCCTTTCATTAAAGTGAGTGATTCTAGCTGTCTTCTCTGCTGACAAGTCATAGCTATATTATGTCATGACATGTAACTGACAGTGAAATAATGTCAGATAATTTTATAAAAAGCATAACTGAAAGATGTGTAATTAGCTGGTGGCATTGCAACTGAGCTCAAACCTAGGTGTTTTGTGACAGTCTAGTCCAGACTAAGTTCATTTATAAGGAGAGTGAGAAGTTCCCGGACACTTTTTTTCCAACATGTTTATAACTAAGGTGGCAAGACATATTTCTTCTGCTAGACATATTTTTGAAACCATATCTTTAAGCAATAAAAAAATTGAAGCTTTATGGGTACTGGAACAAACTTCTTTGTGAGATCTTTTATTTAAAAATTATTAGTTTCTATTATCTGACTCTGACGTCATAGAACACTCGAGCTAGCTAGGGAAGTAACCTCTTGAAAGTGTCAAAAATCCATATGCTTGGACACAGAAGAAAGGGACACATGCTGTGTGGCTGAGCAGTTTTAGGCACAGACAGGGAATGTTTGCCATGGAGCCAGCATGTACTCACAGCCACAGGTGAAGCATGGGAGGCAGCTGTGGCCAGCCTGAATTTCAGTGGTGTCCCCATGCTGGGCAGAATGGTGCTGGCAGGGCCTGACAGCTTGAAAGATCTGGCAGTGGAAAGCATCTTGGAAGATGAGCGTTCTGATTAAGTGGGCCTGCAGGCATCCATATGGAGCTTCACAGAAAGTCCTTCCAACCTTCTTCCACCACAAGGCAATAGACATGCTACCACTTCCAGCAAGTGTGCCTTCTGCTCCAGCCAGAACAGAAAAACACTTTTTTTTTTTTTTGACTTGTCTGTTTTCTCAGAATTCATGAATTCTGAAAGTAGAAATTGAATTTATTAAATATGGGCCTCACTTATATGAGGTAGCAATCTCAGAAAAGCTGGAACTCATTCCACTGGTGTTTGTCTTGAAATCTAGCAGATTTCAATGAGTAGTATGTATAAACTGCAAAAAGTAATAAACAATCATCAATAAAGAAAATATTGCAGTTTTTGAACCAAGACTAGATCCACATCTACTCATGGCTACCACACACAAATGGCAAATGCCACACACAAAGACCCAACTGATGGCTTAATATTAACATTTACCAAAACATCCTCAGAATAGGCTTGAGTTTCTTCAGCATCAAAATGGTGGGAATATTTTCTAGTTGTGGCTTTCATTCATTGAAAGTCTGACCGTTCTACCAGGAGATACTTCACTCCAAACTCAAAGAAAGGTTATAATTTCAAACTCTTTTATTGATTATAGTGTGATTTGTAACAGCTTGTACTGGAATTCTGAAAACTCTTGAAACTGGTAAAGAAATTTACTCCATGATGCATTACTCCATGACACAGCTGAAGGGCCACTTGAGGTCTGTATTATCTGCAGTATTGAGGCTCTTCCCCTTTCTCCCTTTGGTACCTTTCCTGATGCAAAACATTTGTATTGCATGGAACAGATCAATCACACATCTTTGTGTGAGGTCCCCCCCCAAGCTGAAAACTTCCCTGCTGCTGGTTCCCTACAGGAACTCCACTAATGCAACCGGGGGCTTGTAATCACAAGCCCCGACGTGCCCTCGGGCAGAGGGGACGCAGCGTTGGCCTCCACAGCGTCCTCGCTGGACGGCTCAGTGGAACCAGCGTGGGATGGGTGCGTGCGCTGGCTCCTCCTCAGAGGAAGCACGTCAGGCGGCCAATGGATTAGACCCGCGTTAGTCTGGAAAGCAGAGAAGGCGGGAGGGGCCTCTGGTATGGGTTCCAACAGGTTTATTTGCAGGAGGGTCCAGGAACCGGAAAAAAAGCCTCGAGAAGAAGCGGGCACACCCCTTTATGGGGAGGTGGAACAAGGCAGGGAAAGAGAAAACAACCAATGGGGTACAAGCAGAGGGGAGGATATAATTTTTCAGAACAAATGGGGAAAACAGAGAGGCAGGAGTCATAACAGGGAGCCAATTAATAACTAAGAAAGGGAGAACTTTCTGGAACAGGGGGAGATAATTTAAGACTGGGAGCCACCCAGGGGGAGGAAACCCAGGCCTCAGTGATCTCTTCTGGTCCGCCTTCTGATCCACTGTCCTGGGTGGGGAAATCCACCCAGTGGATGGCCCTGGTTTGACTGACATTTGATGGTTTCAGCCCGAGAGTAGGCTGAGCCACCCCAACACTCCACAGTTTCAGCCTTATTTTATCCAGAAATGTCAGAAGGAAATTTATTTTTCCCCTCACTCCTTCATCTCCTCATCAGCTAAGCAGTCACAGGAAGACTTCTGCAACCCTGTCTTGTGCCTGCATTGTTAAGCTCTGTTCTGCTGCTGTGGCCCTTCCTTTATCCTGAGCACTACCAGTCAAAAAGGACCATAACCCATTGAACTGCAAAGAGTAGCTGCTTGGTTACAACAAAGGGCATAACAGACACCCCGTCTGATCTCAGCTGTAAAGATGAGAAAAACTCCAGTGGTCCACTCAGTATTCCCACACCCTTAGGTGTTCCTCTGACCAGTTATGCCCTGTCCACCACTTTAGTACAACATTGTTGATATTCCTTGTTTTTCTTTTCCTTTCTCCATATTCAGACTGTTTCTGCCAAATTCCTATGGTGACAAGTACTTCTCTTGAAGATTTAATACACCATGCTGTGAACAGTACTGGTAGCTGGGTATGGTCCATGTCTCTATAGAAGAGAGATGCCTCTATACACATTAATAGAAGTTTGAATAGTAAATCAAATCCCATTTCAGTAAACCAATGGTTTATTATTTACATTACGTAATGCATGCCATTGATATTAATATAATTTTGATCTATGCTTAAAATCAAACGTGGATCTGGTCTATTGTATTATTGGTCTGAAATAGTCATGGTATAGAAAATTTGTAAGTCTGTTACTTTTGAGTTGTAAAGCACTTGGTGTAGCAACAAAAGCACCCCAAAAAATCTGAAGCTGTTACACCTGAGAGATAATGACTGAGAGAAGAAAAAGTGGTTTTGTCTAAGTAGACCAATAAGCTTACATCAGGTCTAATTATATATGTGTATCCATTCAGTTAGAAAAAGAAATCCTAAATAAACCCTGGCACACTAATAGATAGTGGTAGAGAAAAGGAAAACCACAGATCATACAAAAGATTTAAGTGTCAAGGTCTTAGAAACACATTTCTTTACTGTTTCTGAGAGAAAGTTTGGCTCCATTACCCCAGCATTTAAAAGTAACAACTTCATTTTCTTCTGCCTAACTCACATAACCTTTTAACATCAATGAAGTTTCAATGGCTTAGAGGAAAAACTAGGTTCTAGCTTTTATCCAGAAATAATGAATAAATAAATAATGAAACTTCTATTCTTTGTGTTCACTCTGTTTCTGCTAACAAGCAAATGAAAGTTTTGTTGCGGAATGGTAAGCTCTTTCTGAATAGTACTTTGCACTGTACTTGTTCAGGGATGACCTGAGAAGATTTCTGTGTGTTGATGTAGAAAATATACAAACTGCATGTAAGAGAGAGTGTTTCCCCATATTTTGCAATTCTTTTTGAGAATAATTTATTTTGTTTAAGACAGGTCTGTAAGTTCACGGTACCATTTATAATAGTGATTGATACATGTGATGACAAAGGTTCATTGCAAGTAATGTCTTTGTAAAGAACTATTTTGCTCAATTAGTATAGGCTTTCTTTATTATTCATCTAACATAACAAAAAGATGAACAAAATGGAATTAAATAAATGTAAAAAAAAGGTAGTTAGTTCTAGCTTCAAGAAAGACATTGAGGTGCTGAAGTGAGTCCAGACAAGAGCAAGGAAGCTGGTGAAGGGTCTAGAGGGTAAGTCCTATGAGGAGCAGCTGAGGGAGCTGTTTGTTTAGCCTGGAGAAAAGGAGGGTCAGGGGGGACCTTACCACTCTCTACAACCACCTGAAAGGAGACTGGGCCAGGTGGCAATCACTCTCTTCTCCCAGGTAATAAATTACAGGACAAGAGGAAATTCCTTCAGGATGTGCCAGGGGAGGTTCAGGCTGGACATCAGAAGGAATTTTTTCACAGCAAGGGCTGTTAAACCTTTGAATGTCCAGGTAGGTGATAGATTCACCTTTCTGGAGTTGTTCAAGAAGCAACTGGACGTGGCACATAGTGCAGTGGTCTGGTTGACAAGTTTGGTCAAATGTTGGGCTTGATGTTCTCAGAGGTGTTTTCCTAAATAAATGATTCTGTCATTCTGTGTATCTACTAAGGTCATACAAAACACCTGTCATGGGTTAGCAAAGCATAGTTCTGGAACTGATGTTCTTGCAAAGGGGTGCTTACAGCTCCTCTATGACCTGACAGAACATATCAGATGGCCAGTTTGAATATGGACGATTTTTTAAGCCACTTAAATTCTGACCGCCTCTGTGATCCACACTTAAGAATAGACAAACCCCGGGCAGAGCCTCTCTCTGTCTCGTTTCCGGCGCTGGGGCAGGTGGTTGTGGGGCCCCGTGCGGGGGCCCGGTGGGCCCGGGCCAGGCTCTGCTCGGGCCAGGCCAGGCTGGGACACGGCCATCCTGGAGTCGATGGGCCCTGTTCCACCTGCAGAACCCACCCCACAGCCCTGCTCTGTGCAGACAGAGCAGCCCGGCTCCCCCTCTCCAGTGCGGCCAAGATTCAGCCAAAAGCTGGCCCGCTGTCCAGAACAGATCATGTGACCAACAGCGACAAGCGAAATTCCAGCTGCAAGGCCTGGGTGAGATTAATCCTTTTAGTGCTGTGAAGCGCTGAAAACCTGAGGGAAGAGAAAGAGGAGATGCTTAAAGCTGAAATTCTGTTTTAAAACTATGATGTATCAGAGTACCCGTTGTAATTTTAGGAAGGCATGGGGGGTGGAGTGTTCAACTTGTACTTGTCAGCAAAAGCACCTGTGCTGAGATAGGCAGATGCTGAGGCAGCTGTAATTTCATGAGAAGTTTGAACAGGGAGAGATGGAAGCGATGAGGACTTTTGCTCCAAATGGGAAAGGAGAAAACCTCAGTTCCTAGAGATGCTCCCAGAGATAGTCCTAGAGATGAAGATGAGGAGGACCCTTTGCTCCCAGGGAAGGAGAAGGGCCTCTGTTCTTAGAGATGAAATGCTCCCAGAGATGGGTGAAGAGAACTTTTGTTTCTGAACGGCTCAACCTTAAAATTGCACCCCCGTAACTCAAGATTGGACCCTCGAAAGCAGTTGTGGGAAAAGCTGCAAGTCGTGGGAAGGGACTCTCACACGATGAGAGCAGAGAACCAACCCGGGCAGCTGTCTCGTTGTGATAATGTGTTCATAGCATGAGCAAGAGAGACTCCTCTTCCTAAATGAACTGAACAAGGCTATTACAGAATTGGTAAACAGACTGAACATCTCAAGGGTTGTCTTTTTACATTGTCAGTGGGAGAAGGGAGAAAGGTGGGGGGAGGAGAAGAGTTCTGAAGTTGTGGTATGATTTTATTTTTTTATTTTTCCCTCTTTTAGATCTGTTAATAAACTTCTTTATATTCTTTCAAATCTAATGCCTGCTTTGTTTTTCTCCTAATTCTTATCTCACAGAAGGTAAACATTAATGAGTATTTTGGACCAAACCACTACACTAAATTGGTGTTTCTGCCCAGTTACAAACCGAACCCACTACAACACCCCAGTAATTCATAGTTCTTCCCTGGAGTTAAATATCACAACTTTATTACCCCAATGGAATTAAAAGTGAATCATAAGATGAAAAAAAGAGAATTAACCTCAAATGAATGAACTTCATATTCTCCTGTGCATTTCTTTTTCCCTTCAACTCTGCCTAAATGGAGCACTTAATGAAGAGCAGGTTGTGACCTGCAGTTATTTCCCTATTGTTAGTAACTTTATTATTTCTATACAATTTCCTGCTTTTTGGTGTAGCTCTGTTAATTTTCTCCTGATACTTAAATCAGTAGACCTTGGACTGCCTTTTTATCTGGCATTTTAGTCTTAGTACTTAATCTTAATTTTACAAAATTACATTATTTTGTAAAATTATGTCAATTCATCTAGTTGCCTGAATTTCAATTATTATGAAATAGAATTATTGTGTCACCTTGTGCTGATGAAGAGGAAAAGAACCACAGGGGCAAACTTCCCCACAAATGAACAAACAAAACTTGTCTCTCCATTGTCCCCTTCATCCCCAAAAGATGTTGAAAATATCTCCTGAATGTCTTCTCTAAACACGCGAAAGAAAGTAAGGTTATCAGGAGTAGTCAAATGGATTCACTAAGGGGGAATCATGCCTGACCATTCTGATAGACTTCTGTGATGGAATGACATGACTGATGAGGGGAGAGCAGTGGATGTGTGGATGTCAAGGCTGCTGACACTGTCTCCCATAACATCCTCATAGGTAAGTATTAAAACTCTCAGTTTTGTTCCTTTCTTTCTCTGCCTCTGTTTCTTGGTTCTTTGACTCAGAGTTTGGATTGAAATGCAGGAGACGCTGAGCTTTTCTTCAGACTCGATGTTTATTATTTCTTATCTATGGCACAGCTGCACGGAATGTGCCTCTAAGTTAACAAGGTGGAAATGGCCCCCGAGTCCGATCTTCCAAGGCCTTTTAAAGCCCAAACAACCCAATTATGGAATGCCAACTAATTTATTTTTGCTTACAATCCAATAACTAATCATTCATGTTCTACACTGAGGGTTTTTTGAACCAATACCAGATCACCCAGACTTGAGAAGAAAAAGGAAGAAGAATTAACCTACACCCAAAATCCTCCATCTTGTTACATGTATATTACTATATCCCAGAAATCTAAATTCTCTGAACCCAGGGTTCCAACAGGTAAGCTCAGGAAGTGTGGGTTACATGAGTGGACAGGAAGGTGGGTTGGCCAAGGCCAATAGCATCCTGGGCTGCATCAGGAAGACTGTGGCCAGCAGGTCAAGGAAGGTCATCCTGCCCCTCTACTCTGCTCTGATGAGGCCACATGTGGGGTTCTGTGTGCAGGTCTGGGCTCCTCTGTACAAGAGAGCTGTGGAGCTTCTGGAGAGGGCTCAGAGGAAGGCTGCAGAGATGATGAGGGACCTGGAGCACCTCTACTGTGAGGAAATACTGAGGTAGCTGGGACTGTTGATCCTGAAGAAGGGATGACTGAGAGGTGATCTTATCTGTATGCATACAACTGACCCTGAGATAAGATCAGGTGGTTGGATCATGGTGCTAATAATTTCAACAGTTTGTGGGTTTTATCTCTGTAGGGAACATTCACTTAAGAGTTGGACTTGATGATCCTTGGAGGTCTCTTCCAACTCAGAATATTCTATGATTCTGTGAAACATCTTAAAGATGGGACTCTTTTTGGTGGTGTCCAGTGAAGACTCTTTTTAGTGGTATCCAGTGACAGGACAATAAGCAAAAAATGAAACACAGGATGTTCCAATGACTATGAGAAAATTATTTACTTTGAGCATGCCAGAGCACTGGAAGAGGCTGCTCAGAGAGGTTGTGGAGTCTTTTTCTCTGGATATAAAACCTGCCTGGATGTAGTCCTGTGCAACCAACTCCAGGAGAATGTGATTTAGCAGGGTGTCTCTGTGGTCTCCAGAGGTTTCTTCCAACCACAACCATTCAGTGATTCTGTGAAACCATTTTACTCAAGTAAATTCTCATAAATGAAGTAGATGAATAGAATAGAATAGAATAGAATAGAATAGAATAGAATAGAATAGAACAGAATTTAGATGACTAACTAGTCTTAATGCTTTTGGCCATTTATTTCTGTGAAGCTAATTTCTGCACTATTAAACAAGGTATCTTCAAGAGAAAAAATATTAAAAGCAGACCAGCAAAGAAAATTTAAATCCTGATGGCAATGAGCTTTAACATTTCCTTCTGAATTTTAAATGCTATATTTACATTTCAAGACCTTACAGTTTTTCTACCCTGACTTTGAGGTGGTCCAATTTAAAATTGTGTAGATTATTTTCCGCCTTCCAAAAATTAGTAATGAAATGTGTTTTCCCTTTGATAATTCAACAGGCATGGGATGTGTACACTCTTGGGGACAAAGAAATAATGCTAAATAAGGTGGCTGATTATCCTTCTATGTTCTGCTCATAGCTAAATTGACCATAGCTAATTTCGTTTTCACATGATTGGCAAGAGGGTAGGTGTTGTGAACCAATATGTTAAATGTTCCACTTCATAAATTGGAAACCTGCCTGGTGCAGCTGATTGTGACAGCTGGCTCATCTTCAGCATAGGGCATGTGTGCATTTTGTCTCATGACATTGAATTAGCCAACTGTCTGTTGTCCTCTTTTGAGGCAAAACTAATAAGAAGTGTGATTAAAGAGCTACTTTATTTCACTGATCTTTGCCTCAAAAGCAGACAAAAATCCTATGCCAATGGATAAATTTCTGCCCTTGGTTACCCTCTAGCTTATCAATCCAATTAAAAACTCAATAATGAAAAATATTCAAAGTTTTGGTGGCAATGAATTTGACTTTCATTTCTGCAAGTGGGAGTTTGAATGTCCATGTAAGTCACAGATGAAAATGAGTACCATAATTTGAACCCACAAGTATTTATTTAATAATAAGACTGAAATATAGGAAATTGCACATAAACATAAGAAAATAAAACACTTTTCTCTTTGTGTGTGAGGGTGTTAAAATACTGGAATAGGTTTCTAGAGAGGTTGTGGGGTCTCCATCTTTGCAAATACTCAAAACCTGCCTGGACATAACACTGAGCAACCTGATGTATTTGACCTTGCTTGAGAAGAGCTCTTGAACTGAACAATCTCCAGAGGTCTTTTCAAAACTTAACTATTCTGTGGTTCTGTGGTTCTGTGATACTGAACAAGATTTCAAGAAAGAGAATGGCAGAGTTATTAATTTTATTTGGTGATTGAACTATTTTTTCGGTAATTTTTGGGTTTCCTCTCTCAGAAAATGCTGGTAGCTGAAATCTGAGCTGCACAGGTTTGTGTTTTTACTAGGGTTTGTATCTTTACGAGTACTACCTTTTAGACTCCCAATAGATGTTTTGTAGAAAATTGAATTTGCTAGGAAAATAAAATACAGGTTGCAATGTTTTATAATATTTTATGGATCAAAATGAAATAGATGCTTTAACAACTATTATTCTTTATACCACTTAGTATAGAGGTTTCCATGGATTCCATAAACAAAGCATAGTGTAGAAGACTGGCCCATGAAAAGCAGTCTAATTGGGTTCCCCAGAAGATTGTTTTGTTTCTTAATAACAGCCACTTCTATTTGTGTTTTCTCTGTATCAAAGTTTTCATACTGACTGAAAGAATTGTTTATGCCTGTATGAAAATGGCAAAAGAATGAGGTGGGAAGACAGTGAGTGCTCGGTAGACATGAATAATAGTTACGGAGAGACTAAGTGGCATCGCCAGATATGTACATCTATGAGCTCCAACTGTTAAACAGCATGCTCTGATTAGGTGTGTCATTCCAAGCTCTTACACAACTAGATGCTAGGGAGAGTGGAATCACTTGGCAATAATGCCCCTGGTGTTAATCAGCACTGACAGAATCGGTGTTCCAGCTACTGGTGCAGAATATTACTTAAAGGCATGAAGTAGTTAGAGGTAGGATAGTTGGCAGAGTTGCTTCTGTGATTTTTCTGATCCACAAAGCAGCGTTACCAATCATCACTTTGAGAGTCACTCAGCTTTTGCTGCTGGATTGGCTCTGGTGCGGGAGGCCTGTGCCAGGGTGAAAGAATCCTTCTTCATAGCAGTCACCCTGCTGTTGCTGCACACCATTAATGCCATGCTATTGTAGCAGGATACTCTGCCTAAGCAGGGATGCAACAGCTTGGCAACAGCTTGAAATTGATCATGTTCCTTAACCTTAAGAGTGGGTCGGCACACTTTTTGCAAGTTTTCAGTGATGGCTTGAACAAGGAGGGTCTGCTGCTTGGTGGAGCAAGCAGGATCCGATCAGGGATAAGGTCAAGCAAGGAAGGTCTTTCTGCTGCTTTTAGTGTCGAAGAATGCTGAGGCAAGCTTGACCAACTATCAGACCCACCATGAGGACATGCAAGACAGGTGCTTCCTGACTGACTCAGGAAGCAGCAAGAGTGTGCAGGCCCTGATAGAGAGGGGAGAGTCAGAATGAAGCAAAGAGCTGCTGACACCTTTTTCAGCACAAAGCATATATTGCTGTGTAAAGCTGACAACACATAATCTAAAAAATACATATGACTGACAATCACTTTATACTATAAAAGGCCAGTCCCACTTTTACACTGTGAGGACTTCTAGCATGCCTCCCTAAGGTGTGTGAAGGTCCTGCCCTTGAGTGGGGATGCCCCTCAGTGTTACTCCTTGAGGCTGAGAGAAAGAGATTTGCCCACAGGCATTGGTATCATCAGTCAGGTAAATACCATCAGTCTCTACTTAATAATTCTTTTGCTAGCTTAAATATAACAGTGTCACTATAATTGCTTTTATCTAATTGCTTCAAAATTCCTTCAAAACACATTATGCTCTCCTAGTAGTTACAAATATTTGTACTGCATAGTGAATAATTCTGATTAAGGTATTTTTGGCTGATAATTTTAATTATTTAAATCAATTTAAATAAATTATTTATTATATTTACATAAATATATTTGTTTGCCATGCTTAATCCTGTATATTGTATAAAGGTTCAGTTATGCCTGTATAATTCTTTAGACATAAACTGTTGACTAAGTCTGGGTCTAGGATTGGATCCACACCCAGGCGACTCTCTGTGAAAGAGTTTAGAAAGCAAGGGGGTCCTTCCTGTACCTTGTGACTCAATGGAAGGATTTCTCTAATCAACTTTGTCTGAAGCTCCCACTCTGCCTGTGACAGCCATGCATTGTTAATGCAAAGCCGACAGTGACAATGCAAAAGTTTGTCAGTTTTACTGCACTGAGGACCAGCAGAAGAAGAACACAATTTGAGAAGGTGTAGAGCCTGTGGCCCATGACTTGAAGCACCAGTAGTGCGCTTAGGATACTTTCTGAGATATATACTGGTAAATTGAATCAGACCTTGGCGTGAAGATGGTCCTGAATTGCTACAAAAACTAGGAAATTGTAACATTTTTGTGTTTGTATTTGCTTGCATGCCATCCACGAGTGAGCTCTGGGGCCAAAGTTCAGTCATTCAGTAAATTAGGATGGGAAGGGTCCAGGAGCTGTGCATGGACCCACCTTATGGTGATTGTCTCCTACAAAATATTCACTATGTTCTTTTGATCATTGCAATATTGGCAATACTGTTAACATTTAAGGAGTTTTACTTTGTAATTTTAGAGCTCATTTTTTATAGTCCTTAAAGAGGACAAGAGGAATATTTTACTAGACATTTGTCCTGTTTTCAAGAATAATGAGAATGCAGATAGGTTATTTTTGCTGAGTCTGATGATGAAATACATCTTATTTCATGAAAACAATGAATTCGTGTTTTTGAACTAAAACAGTTCAGAGTGAAAAAAAAAGGAACATTAAATACTTATGAATTTTAAAATTCAAGATGTTCCTGGGAAACTGCTCCGTATGTTTCTATTCTATGTTAATGGAGGAAGGACGATTGGTGGCAACTTATTCATAAGCTGATGATATATATTTGTGTTGATGCCAACATATCACACCATTGTAAGATTTCACTGACTAGATGATTAGCATGTTGCTCATTTTGCTTGCCACAGGCTTATTGGAGAGAGATGGAAGAAGAGAGATTCACTCTGAAAAATCGGTATACCAGTTTCAAGGAGGAATATTAAACAATTTAAACCAGTATTGCCTCCTAGCAATTTAGTTGCTTCCCTGCTGCAATATCTCCCAGCACTTTCTAAATATTGTATGAGGTACTTAAAGGTGAGGACACAGCTGTTGTGATTATCCATATCCATGAATCATTATTAATGACATTGCTTACTGACAGAGTTCTCTGGGTGACTATTGCGCCTGCCTCAAGTGGGACTGACAATCCCTTTAAAAATGCATCAGTTCTTTTCACTCTTTACATTGCGTAGGCTTATCAAACATTATTAACCCTGTTATTTCTTGGACAGACTGTAATAAATGCTCCAGCACTTCTTCTCTCTCCCGAGGCTGCTTCAAAATCTGCTTTTGCAAAGAGTGACTGAAACATTTCTTTCAAATTAGAAGTCTAGGACAGTAAGAAAGATAGCTAGAAATGTAGCTTATCCTGAGCTTCAAAGTAATCACCTTTATAGCACCCTTTAGCATTGGTAATTCTCTATAATACCTTTACATTTACTTCCTGATATCCTCATAATCCGCGTCACGCTGTCACGGACTGGATTTCTCAAGGAACCATGTCATAAGATTGACACTAAGAACATAATACATCTCACCAAGCTGGTGGAAGCAAACAGAATGTAGATATTTTCCAGGAAAGACTTCCTGGGTGGATCATATTGAAGCTACCCAAGAAAATAGAAAAAAATTCATGGGAAATATTTCCCTTTTACTGCAAATTCAAGTCTCTGGAGGTTTTCAGGCCTGCTGTTGTTAGATGCATAGAATAAAATATTTAGTCATTTATTGTCTGCTGTCTAGACTAATGTTATGGGTGTCATGGATCACAATACAATCATGTGGCTCACTGCCCTTTGTTGTTTCCTTTAGGTTATTGCATGTATAGGTTTCCTTTTCTTTTTTCTTTTATTTTTTCTAGTTCAAAGAATTAAGCTGATATTTTATTGTACCAAATAAAGCTCTTCTTTCTGTTTCTATACCAAGTTCCAATTTATATTTGAAAGATTAAATTCTTTACGTTTTACATTCTTAAAGGATTTTGCCATAAAAATTATTTTCTCTAATACTGACAAGTACAAAAAATCTATTTGATACCAGAGAATTCATTGCTGTCAGAGCTAAAGATGTTTGGGTTGATACTGAGGCAACTCCAATTATTGATATTTTGTGTTCCATGGTTTTTAGTTTCCCTTAAACTCCTACTTTGCCATTAACATTTAGCATGTTCAGAATCTGGTTCACACTTTTAGATAGTTTAATGCTTAGGGATGAACTACTTTTATATTTAGAAGTCACTCTGCTGTTTTAAAAATGGGATCATTATGTTTTCTTGAGTAGCTCTGTGTCTTGTCATGTTACAAAGAATTGAACTCCTTTCCCAGAGCTAGTAGTTTCTTTTAATTTCTCTTCTGGAGGAGAATAAAAGCTCTTCATGCAATTCTCTAATTATTTGCATTGTTACAGAATGTGCTCCCAAGCGTTGTTTACTGAGCAAGAAAAGTTTATCTCTCAGTCTCACACAGATGTTCTGCCATGGACATTTTAATCTACATTAACCCCGTGGAACGTAATTTTTCCTGTCAGGAAGGATTTCAAAGAGTAAGTATTGATGACCATAATGTAAAAGTCTTATAGGGAAATAAGGCATGATCTGATTAATAACTAGGATTTAGGATTACATGCAGACTAAAAAAGGATGAATGAAACAAGGGACCCTGTATCACTTATTAAATATACTGAGTAGCTATTCAGTGGGAAATACTAGTCTGAAAACACATACGTACTGAAACCTAGGTGGTGGAAAAGGAAGTTGATAGAAAGTACTTTGACACTGGCAGAGAAAACATAAGGATCTGAGCATGAATATGAGTATATCCCTCATAATAGCCAGAAACCATCCCCCTCAAAAAATAATCCAAACAACAAAACAAACGAAAAACCCAACACCCTCACCCTTCTTTTTCAATGTTTCCAAATACACACACTGCTAACCAAAGAGCTGCATTCGCAAGAATATTTTTTCCTTCTACCCAGAAATTTCCCTCTCTTCTTTCTAAAAGTTCTTTAGAATTATCTTTAAAACAACTTTACTTTTAATAAATTAACCTTTTCAAAAAAAGTCTTCAGAAGTCTTCCTTCTGGTGGAATATTGCAGAAGTAAGGTGGTAAGAGATAGGGCAGCATAATCAAAATCTCAAGTTTTTTAGACTGATTTTTTAAAAATACTGTATTCAGAATTTTGTAAAAGACCAGCTTCTAAGATGTAACATAGCATAGCATAGCATAGCATTGCATAACATAACAAACATAGCATAGTATAACATAACAACATAGCATAAGATATAAAATAAAATAAGGTAACATAAGAACCATGTGCAGATTCTTTGCATCTAAAGGCAGCTATCAAAAATAGCTGAATTTGTACAGGGAAATCACAATTTTGGGTTTTATTTAAGTATATTTTTTAGGTTAATTATTTTTAAAATAAAAAAATACAGGTATTATGCTTTGGACTGAAGGAAAAGACCTCAATTTTTTTCCTTGACTATATGCATGTAAAAAACAAAGTTACTCCATTTGTACAACCTTGTGCAATATCATATGTATTTTGATAACTAAGTACTTCCTTTTGTTAAGATGCTTGTAGAATTATGTGTTGATTTAAAAGAGAAATGTGTTGCAGTACATATTGTTGTGTTTTCTTTGAAGATTTTTTTTGTGTGCTGTCAAATTGTGTTTCTCATTTTCCTACTATTTTTCTCAGAAAGTTGTACTTGCTAGCATCAAATAGAATTCCAAATTTTTCTAGTGCTGTGATGTACAGAGAGTTTTAACTGAAAACCTAAACATTCCTATTATCAGTATTTTTCTCCTACAGAACATGAAAAAGGGTTCATCTTCTCCTTTAAGATATTTTTGACGCATTGGATGCTTCAGTTTTAAGAAAGTTTCTGATATCTTTAAGCTTTTTCATTTGAAATGGGATCTAAAGTCCACTGAGTTTGTTAACTTTATACTTGTATGCTGGGATATGTGTGCACAGGCCAAATTGGAGACTCACCATGTTCCTACAGGTTCCTATGCTGAATTACTGAAAATACATCTGAAGACTCTGAGATCTGTGTATGGTCATGGACAGCCAAATAAAAGAAGGTTACAGTTTTGGACACACATTTTTAAAATGGTAGATCACAATTTGTCAGAACTTTTGGAAGGCAAGGAGTTTCCACACACAGGCAGGAACCTTTTCATTACAGACCTTGACTTTCAGATATTATGGCTTGTTATAGATATAAAGCAAGTTCGCTTGCTGTGGTTCCAGAAATGGAGAACAGGGTTTCTGTTGTGTGAGAACTTTAAAGTCTTTCTGTATCAAATTAAATAGGTATCTTCACAAATGTAGCCTTCTTTATCTTGTTACATGTTTTTAGCTCCCCCCTTGTTCCCAAACACGCACAGGAGTTGACATCAGTGAAAATTCTAAAAACCCCCATTTTTACAATTGTATTATATATTCTTGTTGTTTTGTCTGAGGGCTGTATCATGAGCAAAGAGATTCTTGTTGATAAATGAGGTCCTGATTAGTTTTATTGACATGGAACTACAATACAAATTAAAGAATTTGGAAACTTTCTTCCAATTTCAACTGTTTTGCAGGTGAAAGGTTGTAAGTGAGAGTGCAAAAATTTTTGAGCTATAAAGTAAAATTATAAACTGTTCTGTGAATGGCTTTCTAAAAATGCTAATACATGTATCATTGCTTAATGGTTAAAAGGATTCAGATTTAATGATTTGACCTTTGACCTCTAACAAAATTTAAAAACACTTCATAAATTTCTATGTAAGGGAGCACTATCACTTGGGAAATTTTACCTTTGGCATATTTCATTTGATTCAGTACTGGCATTTATGTCCATATTTGTGTTATGTGCATGAAATTTAAGAAAATATCTCTCTGTAGTAGAGGTTCCTATCCAGAAAAGAATGCAGCAATACCTTGAATAGCCAACAAGGAGGGACTACCTATAGGGAAAACAGAGTGTGGCTACAGTATAGGACTGGAAAGCCATTTCCCAGTCTCCTACTGGAACGTTTTAGCTGTCACATTCTTAAAGGGTCAAAAGTTCTTTTACCTGTCTGACTCAAATTGTAACTTTTTAATGTGGATTTTACAGAATAGATGACATCGTAGCAAGGAAACCGTGCAATTGTGTTCTCCCCGGTCTGCTCAGATGTTTTCCATAACTGTGGATGTCAGTTAGTGCAGAGCACCAGCTGTTCTGGAAATCTGGAAGCTTTCATGGCTGTGACCCCAATCTGTCCACCTGGCAGCTCTTTCCAGAGCAGCGGTTTCCAAAAGCACCAGGTCCCTGTCCCCAAGGCAGTGTACATGCAGGGCCAAGCTCAGACCAGCAGACCTTGTGAAGCCAGACACTACATAAGATGGCACAAAAACTGACATTAGCCCAGACAAGATTCTCCTGTTTGTCAAGAGAGATGGCAGCGATGAAGCAGCCAAATTCTGCTGATTTAGCATTGGTGGTGAAAACCTTCTCTATTTAAATGTTCTTGTCTGACTTTCCTTCAGCTTTCCTAATGTACTTCAATCTTAGCCTGGTAATTTAGCCTGATGTCTCTATTTGTCTCTATTTCTATTTCTATTTCTCTCTTTTTTTTTTTTTTTTTTTTTTTTGTAGACTACCAAACTTACTCAAATTGGAACAAGATTGTGTGGTTTTTTTTAGGGGATGGAAACCATTTAATGAAGCTTTAAAAGCCATTTTGTCCTAGTCTTATTTTAGTACAGGTAACCTGTAGTCTTCCACTTCTTCCCACATGTGTATTATTCTCTAAATGCTTTTTTTCTCTTAGTAAGCATTATCAATTAAGATTACATGACTTGATGTAAATTTTCTCTATATTTTCTATATTGCATTGTGTTATGAAAGCTAAAATTTAAAAGAACAAGAATTTTGCAGAAGACGAGGTAAAGGTGAATGGTATTGCACAGGCTTCCACATCCCTGATAGAAGTGATTATTAATGTTACCATATATAAGGACTGTCAGTATTCCTCCCTTGAGTAAATAATTTACATGGGTTTGATTATATTCTTGCCACTTAGCCTGGGATTACTGGTTGATTCATTTACTTCTCTTTCTGTGAGGGGTCATGTTAGAGCTTGTGCATCCATCCCACACCCAATGTGTCAGTAATAGTGCTTTAACTACATAAATTGATTTGTTTTTCCACGTTAGGGTTTTTTTTTTTTTTGCATTGCTTTGTTTTTTGTTGTTATTATCACCACTCAGTTCCCTTCTTCTCTCTGATTCAGGATTCTGAATTCTGTTTTTGAGAGAGAGTCTCTGCACATGTAGAAAATATTTTCCCTTCCTAAACTGCGGTATTCAGACTTTTGTGGTTGTGGGCCCTGTTACATGGGACAGAGGATCATAAACCAACAGTGTCTGATAGTGGCAGGTTCTTTTAGATTTAGAAATATCTAGAAGAGTCCCTTGAAAAAGCCCCCAGATATTTGTGTACCACTGAACTACATGTTAGAAACAATGCAGTTAGATTAGCCCACCAAAGAATTCTTCTTATTCCCTGGAGTCCTGGAAAAGACAAACTGTCTTTTGGATTCCTATTCTGGTAAAAGAAAGGAATCAATTAAAAAAAATTTTGGAAGGCGAGGCAGATTCAAGTGGTGAAAGGATATGAACTGCAGTGGAAATAATATGTTTCTGATGGATGGATGAGCAGAAAGATGATTCAATAGTGGAGGAATAGGTAAAAGAAGAAGGAGTTTTTAACCGATTTGTTTTTAGCTTTTCTTAAAAGTGTTCAAATACTTTAATTATAAGAAAATCTGTGGTGGAATTTGGTAAGATGTTCATGCAGAGAAAAGGAAACCCTGAAGGTTCAAACATAAAAATGAGCTGCCATTTTTACTTTTATTGTGTCATAGTTCTAAGGCCTTCTCTGTCATAATAGAAGGCAAAACCTGGACAGTGTTAGTGAACTCACTAGTTAATGTTAGTGTGGAAGTCCTCAGACTACACAAATAGAGATAGTTACTTCTGTAGTTTTTTTCAGACTCACAAAGTTCTGGGTATCTTGGTGCAACTGCATTTTGTGCTTCTTGGATTCTTTTCAGCTGAAGAAGGTCTGCTGCCCTTTACCAGCCTTGGAGGATCACTTGATCAAGGATATTTTCACTTCTTATCCAGAGAAGTGTGAGCAAACAGCACATGACAAACAGCACAGAAGAGCAGCAGACAGACTGCAAAGCAGATAAACTGTGCAAAGACTGCCTAGTCATCCCTGGGAAATATTAGGTGAGGCAAGGGCAAAAATTTGGGGAGATTAAATGTGGTTTGGTGTCTAGAATGAACAGAACCAAAGTATGGCAGAATCCTACTAAAATAATCATGAAAAGAAGGACAAGTGAAAGAAACAATGAACAAAACCGAGCCCATAAAACTGAATTGCCTTCAAAACAAAGAAAATTAAAGTAATATAAGGGACATATGTGATAGAGCAATATAGTAAAAAATACGTAATAATCAGAAGAAAACACACCTAACAGAAATCACATGTGAGTATGTATAAAAATGTATACTAAACACAAGATAGGATAAGCTGTCACAGTTACCCCACACCTCTTGGTTTATTACATAATCTTTATTTAAGATGACAATTATACTTCTAAAATGAAGATATACTTATCTCTGTTGACCTTACTCACTTACTTCAGCATCCAGCATCTACTCACATTTCTATGCAAAATGTAGATTCTGGAGAATGTATTTATTTTATAATTTGACTATGTTTTGACATTCGTTGTTCCCAAATGAGAATTTACAATAGAAATCTTCAGCATATGAAAGAGGACATACTGGAATGAGGAACATATGAAAAGCAGGAAGATGTCAAATATAGATGAAGTTGTCCTTGTCAAGTTAACGATACACTGTATGTGACTCAGTCACTTAAAAATGCTGAATAATTGAGAATCAGGACATGAACTGCTGCTTTAATAATATAAATAATAGTATCAATAATAACAACTCCTAATTTCCAGTGGGGGGTACTTACACAACTGTATGTGAGCATGTATAAATATTCACATATTCACTCTCACCCATAGACACACACATTTCAATTAACATACATAGTTTTAAAGAATTACAGAGCCTTTATTTCACATACGAACGTTTCTTTCACCTAATCAAGTATTTTTATTTTTCTAGGTTGGCTTCACTCATTGTAAAGAAAGGAGCAGTTCCCTAAGCACATAAAAAGCTATTTGCTCCTTCTGAAATGTTATGTTTTGCTGCATTTTTTTCCTTTGGTTCATATTGAAAATGCATCCAGATAGATATGTTCTTCAAAAAGGATCAATATTTCACCAAACAACGACAACCACAACAAAAATTCCTCAAAATTCAACTTCTAATCAAGTCTGTTCTTTAGAAATGATGCAACACAAGTGTAAGTGGTAGAATATTTTAGGTTATCCTGGCACAAAAAAGATATTTCTAAATAAACCTCATGACAGAACTTGGATCATAGTATCATTAAGGCTGGAAAAGACCTCTGAGATCATCAAATCCAATTATTAACTCAGCACCACCGAGTTTACCACTAAACCATGTCCCCACGTGTCATATTCACATGTTTTTTTAACATGTCAAAGGATGATTTCACCACTTCCCTTGACAGCCTTTTCCAAAGCCAAACACAAGTCATCTTTGTGAAAATGTGATGTAAACTTCATGCAAAATAGCTTCAGAGACATCAGAGTATAGTTTTAAAGAATATTTATTACAAAGCCAAATTCTTGTTTAATTTACTATAATTATACATGAATATACAATAAATCCATCTATTCCATATGAAACCAACAATAGAATCTGGCCTGCAGTGTTAATATTGTCTCACTGCAAATGGAATATTTAAACATAAATCAACCATTGAACAAACGCAAATTTTGAGCTGGACCTAAGTCTAAAAAGAGAAGCTTATTCAATATATCGCTAAGAATTTCACAGTGATTAGTTTGAATGTTGAACCTTACTATCAGCTTAATCTCCTTGTCTTTAAAAAGGGACATACTGCAAATACAATTTTAAATATTTTATGCCTGTATGGAGAAAAGTTAATATTGATCCATAAGACTTTAAGTCTGTGTTTCTCATGCAGAGGCTTTTCCTTTGACGTGAATTCACAAACTCATTACCTTAATATTGCAGTGAGAATGCCTTTCCCAATACCTATTTTTGGGGCGTCTATTTATATGGGCCTGGTTCTCATGCTAGGTGCTTGGCTCTTTTAGAGTTAGAGCAATAATATGGCTTTATTCTTTTTCAGCTTTTGAAAATGAATGCCAGATCCTTAAACATTCTGATTGTATAATTTCTCATATTTAGGATGTGCTGTAGACCAGGTTGTACAGATGCAGCCAGGATGAATGTTAGGTGTGCCCTCAGGCTGACTAGTTAATCTAGTTAAAAACCTGTTTCAAAAGGAGTGTCTGAACCCTGATGTATATTGCAGAAAAATACTTCTTTTTTACTGTGCTGCTTTTGGGCATATCATACTGGGAAGACTCTGGATGATATGTTGAGACTGGTGTTTGATGAATCATAAAAACTGGGCTGAAGTGCTTTAGAAAAATGGTGTATTCAATATATTTTATGTCTTTTTATAACTCACACACTGTCTGCAGGCGTATTTTCACATTAAACTAACATTTAATGACCATGGAAGCAGAATTCCTGATTTGTTCCAGTAAATAACTGTTTTAATACACCTGACAGCTAATCTCTACATTCTTTTCTCCTTTGTTTTCCCTCAACTTTCTGCTGTGGTGGACCTTTAAAGTGGAAAGGCTCTTGTTTAGTAGCTTTGTTAATTTGCTCGATGTCTCACACTCAGAGAAAATCAGCGCAGGACACCTTCAAAAAGTACTCTATTATTGCATGGACAGTGGCTGCTCTACTCCCATTAATCTAAATACAATCCTGAGATGCTACCTTTTGATTTTAAAAAAGATTAAGTTTAGTTTTATCTGTTTTGGCATACAGTGGATAATTAATATTGTCTTCCAGTTAATGTGTTTGAATAGGGTTCAATGGATGAAGAAGCAGAGAAGAGAATTTCTGAGTACTGTTCTCGTTGAAATTAGTCTATGATGAAACTATCTATGAAAACCTTAGTATTTAAACATATTTTCTATCAAAAATTATAGATAAAATACAATATTTATAAAGCATATCTTAAATACCTTTATAGGCTAGAATTAAGGTAGCTTATTAGGGTTTTCATATTTTGAAATATGAAATTTAATTTAATTTTGACATCTTATTTGTACAATATTACAGTATTTTGGGGGTTTTGATACTATTCTTGCTGCTTCAGAGTCAGGAGGGAATGTGGTTTAGCAAATTAATTAGCACAGGCCCTTTTACTTCAATATAGAAAAACTGTGCAGAAGATCTTAAAACATCAAATATTTTCAACCCTTCTTTGTGTCAATTGCCACTATGTTGATTGGTCTTAAACATCAGTATTGTGGAACAGGTGCCTAAAATATTATCCCCACTCTATTTTAGGAGAAACAGACATAGATATAAGAAGGACAAGTTTTGCAAAATCTCAACTGCTTCTGAAAAAAAATGAATTTATTTGAATATATTTATTATTTTATATTCACATTTTTATGCTGAAATACAAAAAACATCTTTGCACAAACAATGTGCCCTATGGCTTTTTGTATGTACACTTTTTAATGTTCATTTTCAGCTAAGAAGTCAAATAGAATCCAGAGGATCTAGTGAAGTTCCAACTAATCATGAGAAGAAACATTTTGATTATGATTGTACTACATGAACAAAGTATTTAGCTGTTACAAATTTTTTTCATTCAATTGTCCAGAAGTTTTTAATGCCCCACTCAAGTACATTTACTTAGAAGAGGTTTATTACACAAGCTAAGATGAGGTGCAAAGAATACAGATAATTTATAACTCCTCTTTGCCTAAAGCTTTTGGTAAAATCTTGATTGATTGATTGATAAAGTCTGATTGAAATATTTTTACGACTAAGATGACTCTGAACTTTAAAAGAAGCTTTTATGGAGAGTGAATATAATATAATTTTTATGTAATACCTATATGCCATATATTAAAAAAATCCCTTGGGAAACTGGTCCTTGAGTGAAACAGAAGTAAATAGTAATCTTTCAAGGAAATGTGGTATTTATTTTTATGTTTTCTGAGTTTTGATTATCTCATATAACATTCCTGGCTTTTAAAAATGTAAATATGTTGCGCAACCCCCAAAATAGCTCAAAATTTTGTTTGTTTATTTATATATTTCATACTTTTATGTATTAAACATAGTTTTATAATGCTGGATACACTTTAAATATATTCACTGATTTTAAAACGTTGTGCTCTATTACTGCTGAGACCTCTTACACTCTTATAATATTTTGACGTGAAAAAAATATTCTGTTTTATATATTAGTAGGCAAGTCTTATCACAATGATATAGCAAAAGTGAGTACCGCACAAAATCATGCTGAAACAACTTTTCCTGGTTCAGTTTGTATCATATAACATCACATTATTTGTAGGTTTTAACACATAAAATTTGTATAATCTACAGTGGGTAGGATTTGTAACGCAAGGTAGAGAGAGATATAGATATGATAATTTTAATTTTAATTTTTGAGAGCAGAAATTCTTATGTTTTTTGATTTGTTTCCAGCTTGACATGATATTAAGATTACCCAAGGTGCCAAACCCAAGACTTTGAAAGAAAAAATTTGATAAAATAGAAAGACTGGTATTTAATATATTCAACATATAAGCTACAATTTAATTTAAATTCTTCATGTAAATATTTTCAGCAAGGGATTTTTGTAAAAAAGGTATCCAGTGCCTGACTTTGATTCACTCAAAAAAAAGTGCAACTCTTTAATAAAAATTATAACATTATAAAAGTAAAAATTGGGTAAACCTAAATGCCTTCTTTGGTATTGATATGAATGCCACTGTACTATGTATTGCATGCAGCAGGAAAGAAAGGCACAATGAGTGCTAAGCATGAACCGGAACTTCCCATGAACATTAATAATACATGGAGAAGAGTGCTTACCCAGACATTCAAAGAACTGCAGTCACGGCCTTGTGCTGCTCTTACAGAATAATGTTTCAGAATTACAGCTGCTACCTGTTCCCTGCAGCATAGTCTTTATTCATGTTGTAACCATGCAATAAGGGTAGGATCCCTGCTTTCCTAGCTGACCCTAGAAGAAAACTCGCTCCTGGAGAACTTTATCTAGTTCTGATTATGATTTAAAAAACACAGGTTTTGATACCAAGGAAAAGATAATTACGGAAAGATCTTGCTATAACAGCTACTATTGTGCTTTATTTTATGAAGTGTTTATTTTGTATGGATGCAAAGCAAATGATGAACTACAGTTGTGCTTTATGAAAGATTTATGGGAAATAAAGTAAAAGCTGACTGCTTGGGCTTCCTGTAATCAACATTATTACATATACATTAATATTACATTATAAATATTACATTATTAATAATGAAACAACTACCATGACTCAAGAATTAGTATGAACATCTGAAAGTGCTTGTTTAAATTCAGGATGCTCTTGGATATATTCATTGGTATTTAAGGGAGACAGAAAGTACATGGCAAACTATTCCAATATGATTGCCCAAAACATCGAAATATTTAAAACATCTGTTGAATCAATGGCAATGGATGTTTCAGGACCCAAATCCATGTCAGAATGGAAGAAAAAAATCCCTTGATTTTTCAAGAGATATGTGGGAGGAGATGTTACTCCTATTTTCCATGAGGTTGTCTAACTGGAGCATTTTACATAAAAAATAAAGCAGTAATATTTTAAAATATTCATTTGCTACTGTTTTCAGTTGCCTTTATTTTTGAGTTTGTTTCAAAAAAGACCAAAGTAAACAGTAATGTATAAAACCTGCTCCTCTACTCTGCTCTCATGAGACCCCACCTGGAATGTTGCATCCAGCTCTGGGGTCCCCGGCACAGGAACGACATGGATTTATTGGAGTGAGTACAGAGGAAGCCACCAAGATGGTTAGAGGGATGGAGCACCTCTTCCAAGAGGAATGGCAAACAGAATTGGAATTGTTCAGCCTGGAAAGGAGAAGGCTTTAGGGTGACCTACTTGCAGCCTTCCAGTATTTGAAGGGAGCCTACAAAAATGATGGAGAGGAACTTTTTACAAGAGCATGTAACGACAGGACAAGGGGGAATGGCTTCAAGCTGAAAGAACATCAGTTTAGATAGATTAAATATTAGGAGGAAATTCTTGACTGTGAAGGTCAACTGGAACAGGTTGCCCAGATAAGCTGTGGATGCCCCATCTCTGGAAGTGTTCAAGGCCAGGATAGATGGACCTCTGAGCAATCTGGTCTAGTGGAAGGTGTCCCTGCCCATGGCAATGAGGTTGGAACCAGAAGATCTTTAAGGTTGCTTCCAACACAAACCATTCTATGGTTCTATGAAACCATGAAACACAATAAAGTACAATGAACATGGATTAACATGACTCGGTCTAGCACAATGAGCTTTGGTATCTTTATCAAAGCGTAAACTCCATTTTACATTAATATTAGTGATCTGATATTAGACAGAAAGTATAAAAAGTCTGTGAGTAATGAAAATGTTAAATGAATACAGGAATATTAGTGTTTTTGTTTAAAAACATTGATGCTTTTAAAATAATATAATCACAGTATAATGTGCATTTTGCAATCATCAAATTGCTTTACAAATTACAAACTTATTACCCCATTACACTGGAGAAACAGAGCTCTCATCCGGGGGGAATAAAACATTTCCAATCCTTATTGATGTAAGAGATTAAAAATGTGTATTAGAAGCTCAGCTGTTTGCAGGGAGCCCATGAGACATAAACTGCCTCAGACTATTTCATTCATAGATATTGATGGATTTGTCAGGGAATTAGATATTTCTCAGTATTTCAAGGGATGAAAAAAAAAAAGCTGCAGGAGACACTGATTCCATCTTTATGCCCTTTAGGAGAAGTGGAGAGTTCCTTCAGATAGAGTGAAATCTGTACTGCCAGTTTGCATTGTACACTGACAAGATTTTCAAGCAAATACTTGGATGTGTACTTCAACTTTGTCACTCATGCCTTTGAAGGGGTCCCAGTAGGTGTTCACAATGCTACAGCTTCATCCTCTTCAAAGTCTGTCATTAGAACACACTTTTGCCATCACATCTATAGGAGTAAGTTGGTACCTTTGGAGAGCCTTCCTACTCCATGGGTGCTATCTATCAGGTTGCCGTAGGGTGTTCAGGTTCATGAGTGTAAGCCTCTATCACTCCATTTTCAGAGAATTTACCTGAACCTGCCCATTGCTCTCAGTTTTTCTTCAAGGAGGGATTTTCTTGGACTACTTTGAGATGTCTTCAGTATTTATGGAAACAAGCATGAGAGAAGAAAAAGAGGAAGGATTTTTCTCACAGGCAGATAATTCAAGAAAATAAGGACTGCATCTGAAGAGAGCAGCAGCAAAGGGTATGAGAAAGTGGACAGGTGATGGGACTCCAGTGCTCCAGTTCTCAAACACTCATGAAGAGATGTAAGGAGATTCTGAGTTGTCTGATTGGAGTCACTACTGTAACTGTTGAACTCAAGATAAAACAGTTCATGGAAAGATTTAATTGTGCTAAAACTGTTCAGCAATGTGCATTTTCAACATAAGACACAATAATGCATATATGAGAGAGATGGAAGATATTCTCAGAGACATAAATATTGCCACATAATTTAGACGTGTTTCCTTGAGGTTTTGTGTTATGGCAAGCATAACACCATTATCATGGGAACCTGTAAATTCTGTCAGAGAAAGATGCTTAAACTAGAAGTTAGTTTCAATGGGATTTAGACAGGAACTGTTGTCTACTCTACATTTTCCTCAGCAATTCAGGTCTTAAAAGCATAATTTTTACACATGAATTAATTTTCTTTGGAAACTTTAGTTTTTTAGTACATTAGGTAAAGTTAAATGACAGCAGTGGTCCATAAGCTTAGGCCAGCAGCTGAGTTGTGTCCCAGTGTGTTTCTTCATCGTTCATTTCAACAGAAAAGTTGCACGCTCTATTATCAGAATAATACTCTTGAAGGCTGAAGGCTTGGCCATCTGCAGCATCTGTGTTCTGGCTATGATTCCTCAGCGGGCTGTTTGACTATTCCCTGCCTATCACTTCTCCATGTACTGCTACTTCATAAGATTTCAATTTGATGAGTATATTTTTATTTCATTTTCATGTAAGCTGGTTTTGCATGTTTTCTTTTTTTTCCTTTTTAAATGTCTCTTTTTCACATGACACTTCATTCCATTTATTTTGCTGTCTTCACTTGTACCATCCCAGATGAACCCTTCAGATGCTGACATCAAGAAAAACATTGAGTTAATGCTCTCTCGTATTACAGATAGCACTGGTTAGCCTTTGGCACCATAAGCCACTAACTAATTCCTATGCCATGCTTGTGTTTTTAACAAATAGGTGCTCCTGAAAAGCTAAATGTTCGGTTTCTGGAGGATTAATACCTGGGGACCAATCTTTTCTGCATCATTTGAAATGAAGCTGTAGTGGTGCATATATGATTCAGCCACCAGATATAAATCAAAGTGGCCAGACACTTTAGATTCAGGAGCTGAGAACAAAGTGATTGAATTCTGCTTTTAGAATAATTTATAGTTCTTAGTAGCCCCAAATATAAAAGAATATATTCCTATGGTACTAATGGCTCAAATTAGTGCACTTGTCACTGTGGTTCGTTTTTTGGTCCATTTTAATACAGCTTGTATGATGGTTTTCCCTTTGTGATATTTATTTGAAACAAGGGTGGTGTATGTTTGAAATTTAGTGCAACAATCAGTTTACTGAAGGCAGGATTTCTCTATAACAAAATAATTAGGGCAGGTAATTAAAATTAAAGAAATTAAGGTAAAAATTAAAGAAAAGCAAAGAGGACGCATAAAGAATAGAACTGAGAGGCATGGGATGTAATCACCAATTTTGCATATTTTTGATATAAAGTTGTTGCTTTGAAATGTGTAACTTCAATAAGTGATCTGTTTATAATCAGAAGAGTTTCTTTGGTCAGCATATATTAATTATAAAGTTGTTACCAAGACAGGCTGCAGGATACATACATTGCAATGAGAACTGAGATGGCATTGAGGAGGCTTTAAAAAAATGTATTTTAGCTAAAATAATAATGTATGGAAAACTGACAACTCATGCACAATTTAATGATGAATTTTAAAAGTAAGATTTTCAAAGGAAGAGATTCTGAATGGACAGATTACTAATTTACTTTGTAGGATTTGTACACTGATTTATTTCGTTAACTCACCTGAGGAAAGCATTTGCTAAACAATTAATTTTGACTTTGAGGAACAAAAGCATAACATTAATGGTTTATAAATTAGAAGCCTCACCATGGCAACCTAGAAAGGAATCAGTTCTTCAGAACTGTCAGAGCTCCCACAGCTGCTGCTGTTGCTCAAGAGAAACCTGCTGTCTCAACTTACTGTGCTTTTGGACTTATTTCTGAAGGTCAGACCACAGTTTTTAGGGTCACAGTCAAGGTTCTTTCCTCTTAAAAAGAAGGGAATTAATTGCTACTCCCAGGAGGGGGAAAAATAAAAAATCCAATATGTGTTGCTGCTATTGGGGTTGGAGTTATAATATGAAAAATAATTAGAGTATAAAATTCAGCACCTTGGGAGATGGCAAAGAACTGGCAAAATTTCAACAAGTACTTAGAAAAAATTAAAACTTTTGTCATACCTTGCTTCCTTGCAACAGAAACAATTTACCAACTGTGGTCTAGCAGAGAGGTAGCAGTGGTAGCTCTAAAAATAAGAAAAGAAGACTCTGTGTTCATTAACAAACTGTACAGGTATCTGATACATTGCCATGGAGGCTGGATGGCAGATGAAGCTTGTAGAACTCAAAATGAAGATGTCGAAGGACAAGAAAAACATAAGAAGAGAGATTTAATTTTTTTTTTCTTTTTAATGGATATTGGTTCTGGTAGTCAAGCTTTAGAAGAAAATGAACTACAGAAATATCATTATGAATATCTGCTCAAAAAATAACCTAAAATAGTCACTGTCAAACAAAATATTTGTATTTCCTCCTATGTAGTATTATCTGTGTGTTTTTTATGCAAGTACAGCACAGAGAGCGTTCATAGACAGGAGGTCAGCGTTCCCAATCAGGTAACTGCATATCTTAGTCATATCAATCAAGCGAGTGGAAGCCAGCTTGAAAAAGGATGTATTTGAGAAAAAACCCAAATCATTTATACTGCTTGGAGGATTTATCACTGATGAGTGTAGAGATCCCAGATGATAGTCAGTAAATACAGCTGTAAAGAAAAAAAAAAAGAGAGTAAATTTAAAATTAGTTTTCTCCTTTTATTTATAGGTAGCTGAAGTATCTATCTGTGTAGAAAGAAAGCCTTGTTCAATGTCAGAAGTGAAACCTGTGACATTTCCAGAGATGAAATCTTGATTTTATGTGTCACACTAGAGCTTTAAAAAAAAGACCCATAAGGATTTGTAAATATGAAATTTCTTCAATGCCCAAAAGACTTTCAGGTTTTAGTATTTTTAAAGACAGTCTTAGAAACAGGGAAAAGAATGCCATTGTTAACAAGGTCAGTTGCAAAAAAATCAGCTGATTTACACAGTTCTTCAGAAACGGCCAAGATTGCACTGTAAAAGAGGTGTAATTTACAGCAGTCTGTAGGCACCTTTCTTCATGTCACTCAAAATTTCCTCCTGCCCCCATTTTGCTTTACATCTTGCAATAGCAGCCAGGAAGGGAAATGAACTTCCAACTTTATCTGACTTTGTAGTTGCACTAGATTCAAGTGACTCCAGTGATTTGGTGTGGCATGTTGATTACAGTCACATCAAAAGGAGAATAAGACTCAGAGGAAAAAATGTTGCTTCTTTCACAGAACCTATGTAACTTAGTGTATAAATCAGAAATAGTCATACAGAAGTTGTTTTGTTGTATAATTATATTGCATTGCTATTATATCTGTTTGACAAAAGCTGGAAATAAACTGATTGTAACAAATAGTTTCAGTGAAATAACATTAGTAACTACATCCTTATTTCACCTTTTCTGAAATAGAATAAATTCTGAGGGTTGAGGGTAGTAAAACTGAAATCCATGATTCTTTGAATGTTTCAGAATAACTTGCTCTGCAGGAGCTCAGAAATCCCACTTTTTTACATATTTCCTTTTGAAATATTGTAGAGAATAGATAAATGTATTTATGGCCTGCAATCTTTGTAATAGGTGTACTGGAACATGCTAGTAGCTCACCAAGAGATTAAAACAACAAGACTTTTGATATGGTAAGAAATTTTTCTATTTATTTAACACTGACAAGTTTTGTATTACTCTTGATAATGGAGAGAAGTGATACGGTGTAGCACATGCAAAATGCCATGACCATTCTAGATTTTAGGAAGCTGCTATGCAAGGCTAGATTAAAGATAAACCTGTGTTTCAACTTCATTGCAACAGAGTCAAAATAGTATCCAGCAATCTTCACAATCACCATAATGAAGGATGTTATTATTTCCTGCAATATTTTCCTATTTCCAGAAGTAAAATCCGATCCCACCACTGGGTAATATTCTATTTTTAAAGTTTATAACTGAAGAGATGAAGAGAAATATTTGTACATTTCAGAAACATCTTGAAATTGTCAGGCTGAAAAGACTTCATTTTTAATTTTGAATTGAATTGAAGATTTATCAGCTATTCTCAAAAAGTGCATTAAGAAATTTATGACTATGACTATATATCTCTGTTAACATTCTTGATTCATGAAGACTAGTTACATTATTAAAATTATCAAATAAATCAACAAGTGAAGTCAACACTTTTTTGTTTGTGCAGTTAGAAAATGAGTTCCCATAACTGTGGAGATGATGAAAGTCTTCCATTGCACTTGCTTATATCTTTTCCAGCCTTTCAGTTTTATGCCTTTGTTTGTTCAGTGTGTGTATGCCTAGGTACATTTACATATGTGTATATATATGTGAAGAAATTATTATACACACCCCCTCTCCCTCCTCTTCCTCCTGAAATATCTAGGAATTATTTTTTAATTTGGAATCATACTAGCCTTGCTTTATTTAATCAACTTCTAACTTTGTATTCCAGGATGGGTATGTTTTGTGACCCGGGGCAATTTCTACTTGGAATTTCTCTCTTTACCACTTGAAAATGATCTGCTTTTGAAAATGTCTTGTCATCACAGATATGCCTGATGTGAATATTTAGGTAGTAAATCTTAATTATTTGAATGACACAAATAAAATGAAATACAGGTACTATGAGGAAATATGATATTGTGGTAATCCCAAAGACTATGATCTTGTTTATTCACCTGAATACACAGAAATTTCCAGATATGACATGGCTTGCAATCAGTGTTATCAAGTGTGCAAACTTTGTCAGATATTGTTGGGAAGTTATAACATATCTCAGTCCGAAAAGAGCATTTAAAACTTACACATTAAGACAGACTTCACTGTTTTATAATATCAATACCCTCTCCACCATACTGCCCTCTTTCTCACTTTCTGTTAAATTAGAGGCCAGTAAATGGATGAAAGAGTGGGTATGAAAATATACATAAGTGAACATGTTGCATGGCAGTATGTAACATGATAGCTGGTTTTAATGCAGTTTCATTCTCAGTATAAATATGCACCTGATGATATATATATTCAATTCCATTTTTAAATACATTGATCCATGTACAAACTTTTTGCTAGATATTTTGCCACACCAAGAAAAGAGAAGCTTCTCAGTGTTCAAAAACATCCAGTCCCCGAAAATTCATTGTTCTTTAAAAGTGGTGACATTTTCAAATGTGAACAGACTGCACAGAAGTGCTCCTACTCAGGTGATATGGTCACACATCTTAGAGTCCAGGCAAAGCAAGTTATTTCCCATTGCACTTTCCAACTTAGTTGTCTCTACTTTATTTTATGTGATGTATATGTAAAAGGAATGCATGTTGGTGATCACAGCACAGACTTAGAATTGGGAAAATTAGAAAATGATAAACTGTGTGTCTTACGTCTGTATTCTGGAAAAAGAAAGCTGTTTTGACTAGTAGACTCTACTTATCCTTAGTCAGAGAGCAGGGAAAAGGATTCTGTTGGAAAGTTAATCTATGTTAATTCTATCAAAATGCAGCACCTCTCTATACCTTGTTCAAAGAGAAAAATATGTTGTTAATCATAAGCAGCCCTGTCTCCCTGCCTGAATAATCTCTACTGTGAAACACTGCAGCTGTGGATTTTATTGTCTTGCTTAGGAAAAGTAAAAGAGGAAGCACAGAAGGGACAAGACATGAGCATACACCTTTGGTCTGACCTGCTCTTATAATTTCTATGTTTTGTGCTATGAAATATGAATTTGTTATTCACCAAGCTCAGACTTCATGGGTCTTGGAAACAAAATGTTGATTAGTTCATTTTGGTTTCCTTTTAACATCTCTGAGTTGAGTTTCTAGGCAAAATAGACAACATGTCTTGGAGGCATCTCTCCAACTTCACTGTTCTTTGTCATTGCCAAAAAGAAAGAACGTGCAGTCTTTTTTAGGCAGTCTAGAATAAAAAATAATACTAAAAAAATTACTATTAAGGGTGAACCAGATATCTGTATTCTGCTCTCAGGGGATCCAGGTGCTTTCGGCCCTTTGATTTACTCTCTACATCATATATTCCTTGTATGATATAGATCTGGAGTAAAGAAATTCCCAAGTATTACTCAGTAATCAATGAGATACAATAATTCAGAGGAAATTCATATTCCATGGCCTTTCTGCAGCACTTTAAATGAGTATGTCTTCAGGCAGGTATGTGAAGTCATTCCACCACAAGTCATATGTCGCTATTGTTTCATAGACAGGTCCTCTCCTGATATCAAAACATTGCTATATAACCTATTTGAAGTATCTTTGAATGAGAGAGATCAGATCAGGTGAACACCAAAGGGCCAAAATCACTGATATACTGACAAATGTTTTTTAGATTATTTCCATCTCTGTGACCTGGTCTATGTTTCTCTTTAGCTGTTCCTGCTTGGCTACAAATTTGCTTGGTGTGTCTAAAGCGTACTCACAGGAAATGTGGATGGAGGTAGGTGGGGTTCCCTTCCTCTACTCATTTCCATGAGAGGCTGCAGGGACAGGGCAACTGCAGGGCCAGAAGCTGCTCTGTGAATTCACTCTAAGAAGCCTGATTCTTTAACATCACCCCATAAGACGAACAAGCTTTTGCCAGCACTTTGATTATAGTTTTCTACATGGAAAGATTCTGCACTGTGGGAAAGCGTTTTGTCCTGGCTAGCCACATCATCATCATCGTCATCATCATCATCATCGTCATGATTTTCCAAGTTACAGACCAGTGCCTTTCCCAGAAGATGGGGGCTGAAAAAAAAATCTACAATGCTCACTACCAGGCTTTCAGTTAAGTGAACAATAAAAACCTTAATTCTACTGCATTTTCTCTGCAGCAGTAGAGTTAGTCTCTACTAGAGTTCCTCTCCTAGTTTTCCTCTTTCCTTTTCCTCTTTTCCTCCTATTTCTTCCCAGTATGAGCATTATTTCCTGCTTATTAAACATGAAAAAACTTTATTAGTAAAGTTGGCACTAACCACAATTTAAAAAACAATCTGATCATGTCACTGCCAGCTCCTGAAAATGCTCAATGTGATGCTGCCATTTATTGTGATCCAGACAAAACTGGAAATTAGAAAACCTTCATTAGTGTGCATGTTTGCATGAACACATTGTGTGCATATACAAATAGCCATCTAGCTAGCTGGGTAGATATGCATATATTTCTTTTTCATGGCTGTGAACTTATAGAGTCGTGATGAAAGTTGTCTATGGAGAGAAACGCTATTTTAAAGAGAATGAGAATGCAGACAAATAATTCTTCACCTTTAAATTTCTTACACCTGTTTTTGTCTTACCTTCTTGGCTTCCACACAGCTTATGTACAGAGGAGTTTTTTTCCTCAGGTATTTAAAATAATGTTATCAAAAACCTAGCCTTAACTTTAAAGAATTTAGAAATCAGCAGTTTTCCTAAATTGCTTTAATTCTCTGGAGATCCCCAGCTCTACCTTTTCCCCTCTTTGTTCTCGCTGTCTTTGTTACCTCCCATTTAACTGAGTGATAGCTTTAATAAACACTGAACTCAGTCACAGGTTGAAATTGCACATGGAAAGGAAAAGACATTCGTGAACTTTGTTTTAAATGCCAGCCTTCAAATCATGGGTCGCACAGATTCCTTTAATATTTCAATGCCTTGCTATATCTATATATCTATCAGTCTGCAGTTTGCTGCCAATGACCTTCTGCCAAATAGCGATTTGTCAAGTAAGCCTTTCACAGAATCTTGTAAAGCTCTTTCAGAGGTGTGTATAAGGCTCTCTAAAATGCAGACCCGTCAACAACTTCATGACCAAAGGAGAGGCTTTAAAGAGAAAAAAAATTCAAGAGATGATTTAAGAAGATGAGGATTAATTCTGTATTACATAGTCTACTATACTTAGAGAATAAGGCCATTGAGCTTTATTAGCTGTGGCCTGGACATTAGCTTTGACTGTGTATGGTAACCCAGGGCAGGGTATCATAGAAGCATGGAATGCTTTGCATTGTAAGGGAACCCGAGAGATCCTCTAGTTCCCACCCCATTGCCATGGGATGGGCAGAGACACCTTCAATTAGACCAGATTACTCAGAGCTCCATCCATCCTGGCCTTAAACACTTCCAGAGATGGGGCATCCTCACCTACTCTGGGCAACCTGCTCCAGTGCCTCACCACCCTCACAGAGGAGAATTTCTTCCCAATATCTAATCTCAACTTATGCTCTTTCAGTTTGAAGCCATTCCCCCTTGCCCTGTTACTAGATGCTCTGGTAAATAGTCCCCATCTCTCTTGTAGGCCCCTTTCAGGTACTAGAGGGGTGCAATTAGGTCACCCTTAAGCTTTCTCTTTTCCAGGCTGAACAATTCCAATTCTGTTCTCCTTTCCTCTTGGAAGAGGTGCTCCATCCCTCTAATCATCTTGGTGGCCCTTGTCTGGCTCACTCCAGCGGGTCCATTTCTTCCTTGTACTGAGGACCCCCAACCTGGATGTAGCCCAGGACACATTTGGCTTTCTGGACTGCAAGTGCACATTGCTGGGTCATGTGCAGTCTTTCATCCACCAGCACCTCCATGTCTTTCTCAGCAAGGCTGCTTTCCATACTATACCCACTTCCACTTAAAAAAGTAATACATGTTTTTTCTGGCTTATTAGTTTGAGGATACATTGTGGCTTTGATAAGATAAATATCAGCACAAGAAATTCTTCCAAAGAGCTCTTCAGAAGAGCTCTGACGCACATGGGTCCTTTTGCCTATTTAATATATGGTCTCCTCAGACCTCATACACCTTCATGTTTCTGAAGCACACTTAAAACACTTTCTGAACTCTTTGACTACACCAAAAATCGAAAAGGCTGCTAAAGAACAATAACCTGGATTTAACATTCTGTTGTGAAGGGAAGAGACAGCTTTCAAGGAGTATAACACCTAGGGTTTTCCTCTTTTATTGTTAGCAGTACACTTCAAGGCCTCTCTGAAGATACAAATAGAGAAGAAGAAATATTTCAACAAGGAATTTACTTTTCTTGATATTTTCTTTATTTCAATTATGATACAAATTATATTTATGGAATGAAGCATGCAACCACTGGTACTAAGAACCCACAGAGCAGGCTGCATATTTCCTCTGTTAGTTCTATTAGCTTAGTTATGAGCAAGATCAGAACGAGACTAAAGGCTTTTATTTTATAATTTTTGTAAAAATTTTTAGAAATTTCCTCTAAAATAGACTAATAGTTTTTTTGGAAAAAAAAAAGTCAGATGTGTAAAAACATTACTGAGACTTTTAAAGATGAAGTGTTTGTGTCTTAACTGTGGTATTTCTGAAAGCTTTTCAGCTTTTGTCATTCTTTAACTTCCTGTCAAAATGAAACTGAAATGTGAACCATCCCTCCTCCTGCCATTTTACTTTGTGCCATAAAAGTACTTGAATCTACTTCTGTTTAAATAAAAAGGAACCCTAGTTTCATGGAGAGAAAGGAAAAATAGGGTGCTATGTCAGGTTCACAATCTACGTAATTGATAAACCAGGGCTGAGGTCTGTGTGGTGCAAAACACTTTCCCTTCAATTCTAGTACAAGAAGTTTATCTGTCCTTTGAATATCATACTCCTAACAGTCAGCATTGAACCTACTATGGATAAATGCTACTTAGGTATGTAATGCAAATACTAAAAAGGTACTTCGGTATCCTGCACATCATGAATGTTTTTTCATCTATTATTCATTAGTAATTCAGATCAATAAAAATTCTTTTAGTTGTTTTTCTGCATTTTTCCTTATGGATCTATGACTGTTTTGTTGCATAATTTGTTGAACATATGTCAACACTTTTTTTCTAAATTTTTAAACTAGCTGATGGTTTCCATGAATTAGTGTTACTTCTCTCGCATCTACATCTCACTTCTATTCCTGAAGTATTAGCTTTCTTTTTTGATGGATTAAGAAGATGTTGTAACTATAAAAATTCTTTTCTCTGTCACATGAATACGAACATCCTCATGGCACATGTGCAACTTAAATTGCACAGAAATTAAAATGACAAAACTGTGAAATATTATTGTATATCACAGTAGAAAATTTTGATATCCTATTTTTGCTATAATCAGTATAGAAAATTCTATAAATGTAGTTTCCCTTCCTTTAGTAGGGAAAGTAAAAGGTGAAAAGAAAGAAACATTTAAAAAGGAAATTTTCCCACATGTAATTTTTTTCCTAGGGCACCACATAGCTGTTTATTAAACACATAATCTACTCAAAAACATTTTGTCACTCAACAAGTGAGGTGTTGCATTTCAGTGAGTTAAAGACACAACACAATATCCCCACATGGGAGTTTAATCAATTTAACCTGTCAGCAATCTTGCTCGACCAGCAGGTGTTTGGCAAGCAAGTGCACTAAACAAGTCCCATTAGTGCAGGGCATAGTTTATCTTATCTGAGTGCAGAGGGGGCTTCATTTGCATGTGGAATTCTTTGCAGTTGAACAATCTGATTATTACCAGTACCATTTATGTTTTTTATAGGTACAAATAATAACTTTGGTTTCCTTATAACAATGTACCATATATTAATCAAATTAAAAATGGTACAAAATTTTAAAGAGTTGATTCTTGTTGGCCTAAAAATATTTTTTCTCAGTGGAATTTTTGTCATCAAAATATTTGCAAATTTTGAATGCTCAGAACCATTTTCCTAGTCAGAGCTTAAATTTCTAGTAGAAAAAGAAACTTCCCCCCACTCCTGATGTTAACTCTTTATCAGGAACAGTTTTAAGCACTATTTTTAGTACTTTTTGTTGGATGACTTTAGGATGCAAACTGAATGAAGTGCAAAATTTAATTTTTAAAACTGTGCATTAATGAAGACTAAGATGTAGTGCTTCTCAAAGGTAAGATTACAGACACATACAGAATTTTCTATTCTTTTCTAAGACTAACGCTTCAGCCCTTTATCTTTGCATTAGTCTGATAATTATCAACACTGTATTATGGATTACTGTCATTTCCAGTTACAAGTCTACTTTTTCTTTTTATTCCTTCATTCTATTCAACAAGTAAGATAAAAATTTCATTGTTAAAAATATTTACAGAGAATATAGATTTAGATTTATCTACACAGGAAAATTTATTCAATATCACCTAAGATTTGGATATAAATAGATATACAAATATTGCCACATGGATATTTATCGTGCAGGTTGTATCTGAAAGGAGGAGATCTGGGGAGTAGCTGTGGGTTCAAGACAGTTTTGGAAGCTTTGTGCAGTGCTGGATAGGCAACAGTCACTAAAACAAACACATCTAGAAAAATGTTTACTTTGTAAATAATTTTTCCTTTAAAAACCATCTCCGTGATGAACAGATATTATGAAAGCATTAAATACTAATGAAGTTGTTTCAAATGTCTTTTATTTAACTAGTTTATTGTGTCAGTCCTTAGTATACTGATTCATGTCTACTACACTCTTTGTGTCTGTCCCATATGGGAAGAAACCATCAGTGTTTTATTTTATAAGCATTCTCCTCATGATGACCTTGTGTTGTTCATTACAGTGCTTAATTTTACAGAATTTTGCAGCATTGTAGCTAATTTTAATGACTCACAGATCAAGTGGTGCAACAACTCCTCCATATCCTTTAAAATCCTCAACTGACTTTTTAGGTTGTCCTTTGCAAACAGCTTCAGAAAAATTTAAAGCTTTACTAAAGTCTGGAAAGTTCATGTATTTGAAATTTCTCAGCATGCTGAGGAAATCTTATTGATATTTGTCCAGCAGATTATCAGCTATCTATGCCTACTTCACAATATTTTTTCCAGTTTTCCATCATAACCCCGATAAATATCCTGAGACAGAAAATCTTTGTAAAACAGTCCCTTCCACTGCTGGTAACACCCCAAGTGTTTCTATTCTAGGTACCTTTGTTATATCCAGTCATATCTGCCTCTACATGTCTTAGTCTTCCTCTCTACCAGTAAAATAACTTGTGGAAACATATTTCTGTTTTTATCTGAAGCTATCTATGCCTGTCTGCTTCCAACATTTTCCATTTTTTGGACATACCCAAGCCTCAAAGAGAGACAACTGATCTCCTCCTGTCTCAAACACACTGACAGTGTGTTACAGAGTAGGCTGTCTTTCATGGCTGTGACAGATAAAAGTATGGCATCCAGTTTTTTTGCTCCTCAGTCCTTTCAATAAGAAATACAAGTAATACAGGCAACTTCAAACAGATTGTGAGATGGGTATTTCAGTGCTGCAGGGTACGTTTGAGAATTATTTTGCAGTCCATCCTCTCTGCTTCATTTAGTAAAATAAGGATGGTCTGTCCACACTCTTGCAGACCCATGTCCTCTACATTTGACAGGACCTGGAAAAGTTTTGACCTAAAGACATTCCAGCAACATGAGATCCAGTTAGATGCTATGGTTCCCAAGAGTCCATTTCAGTTTTTAACTAACAAAGCAGTATGATGTACCCTGTTTTCTTTCTAGTCAATCTAAGATGTTTTCAAAAGAAGAGGAATTAAACACATAATTTCTTCTTTTTCCTAGACCAAATCTCACTGGACATATCGTAATTTTAACATAGGCTGATCATTTCAAATGATCTTATTTTTCTGGAGCGACCCAATCTTTTGAGTAGTTGGTGACAGCCTTATGTTCTGCCTTCTTTTCCCATGGTTTCTCTTCCCCTTTCTGACTGTCTAATTGTAAACATGTAGGCAATTTTCTTCATGCTGAGGAAGTGTGAATAGTTTGAAACTCAAACATCTTCTAATTAATCAATCTATCTGGAAGACCAAATAAATTAATTCTATGCTAGAAATAGCTTGAATATAAAATATAATATGAAGGAATTTACAGTAGCTAAAAGATATAAGATTTTCCATCCGTTCTACAGGCATTTCAGGAATGTGGATCACACTGATGACACATCTGGGACTTTAAGTTTGGTACATTCCTGCAGGAAAGAAATACATTCTATACAGACTTTCAGAAGCACTCAAGTATGCAAGAAATCCGTCTTTCTTCATTATTACTAAAGAAGAAATTTCAGTCATGAATATTTTTTCTTTTTTAATGCTAAAATAAATCTGAAATATCCTGATAGACTTAAAACTAATTATTCCCTTTGAGAGCTGTAGGGAGAACAATCTCAGTTAGGCAAGGTCCTATTGTAAGCTGCTGCAAATTATTTATTATTAATGCATAGTTTTCTTTACTGTAAACAGATAATGAATCTCAGAGATTTTTCTCTAAGGTGTGATCTGATTTATATTAAAATAATGTTATGATCATTGTGTCTGAATGGCAAAGGAATACAAAATTAAATATTAATCTGTCTTGGTATGTATTTCCATATGCCTCTTGGTCCTTCTTTCTTTCTTTACGATTTGGAGAAATTATTGTTCTGTGTTTGAAGAAATATTTGAGGAAAATGAAATCAACAATTATAAAATATATTTGATTTAAAAATAAAATTCAGTTTCCTCTTGAGCTTAACTTGTTTTTTGAGTTTATCTTGTATTTCAGTGTAACTTCTGTTTAAGAAATGCAGTGAGTGTGTCTGAAGAGCAACTAACAAATGCTTAAACCATAGTAGCACTTTTTCTAAAACAAGCTAAATTTGTACAGTATTAAAAATTAAATATTTTCCTTATAAGAGATGGGGAATGCTTGTAGATTTCTTTTGTACATGTAACTATTTACTGATTACCTAAAGCAATTTCAAAGTCCAATAGTGGTGAATTAGAATATCCTAATAATGTTAAGTTATTCAGGTTACTAGAGGGCAGTTGAATATATATTCACTGCAAGGTGAAAGATACCAGAGGATACAATTTAAATATTTCAATTTATTATAGGATAGCTGTCCATTCTTCTCTCATACTGGAATGAACTGCAGTAGTAGTGAACTTCTGTTTCGTTTTATCTTTTTTATTTTTAGTGTTAATTGGAATGCTAAATTCTGTAGGAAAAAATTACTATTAAAAGGGACCTAAATTTGTATGCATTCCAAATGTTATTTCCCATATTTTCCCCTTTTTGTTTCTATTCCACTGAAGTTTCTTTTCCTGTTTTCTGTCTTCTTTATTCAGATGATATCTGATCAAGACAACTGCCTAATGGATAAATCCAGTATTTGGTGGGGGTGTTAGGATCTAAATGAGGGAGTGCCCACCACAACACAGTGTCCTCTGGCAGGTATTTAAACACTGGTACGTAATAGATACCCCTTTAAACACCAAGAATTCCTGTGGCATCCTGAAAGCTTGTAATGCGGTGAAATGAATAAAGTATCATTTACCTCACCAAAAAGTCGTCTCTGTGGAATTCTGAAAGGCCTTTGACATGGTCCCCCCATAACATCCTTCACTCTAAATTGGAGACATATGGGTTTGATGGATGGGCTGTTCAGTGGATGAAGATTGAGAGCAGCCCTGCTGAGAAGGACGTGGGGGGAGCATCAGGTGAAAAGCTGGATGTGACCCAGGAATGTGCTCTCACTGCCCAGAAAGCTGACTGTGCCTGGGCTGCATCCAAAGCAATGTAGCCAGTAGGATGAGGGAGGGGATTCTGCCCCTCTGCTCTGCTCTGGTGAGACCTCAACCTGGCGTGCTGCATCCAGCTCTGGGCTCCCTGCTACAAGAAGGGCATGGACCTGCTTGAGCCATTCCAGAGGAGGTCCTTGGAGAAGATCAGAGGGCTGGAGGAAAGGCTGAGGGTAGGTGCTGTTCAGCTTTGAGAAGGCTCCGGGGAGACCTTATAGCAGCCTTTCAGTATCTAAAGGGGGCCTATAAAAAAGATGTGAGAAAGAAATATTTGCAGTGAGAGTGACAAAATACTGGCACAGGTTTCCCAGACAGGTGGTGGATGCCCCATCCCTGGAAACACTCAAGGTCAGATTGGGCAAGGCTCTGAGCAATCTAATGTAGTTGAAGGTGCCCCTGCTCATATATTTCATTTACATTTTTGTTTCTATGTTTTATATAAAAAAAATTCTAAAAAATTATTTATGGAAAGGTGTTTATTTTCTGCTAAGCTGAAAGTGATACATTGAAAATAAAGCTTGTATTTTGGATGCACATATATTTAGGTATTGGCAAACTGTTTTTCGAATGCCATTTGTCATAAACTTCAGGTCCTTTTTGTCCAGAAAGTATTTCCAAACTGGATGGTTTTGTTCATTCTTTTGAAGTAAAAATGTTATACACCAGAACAAACAGTAAGCACAAACTCTTAAAATAAAGTTGGCATACTGAGCACAGACTGCCAGGAATAGTCTTTTGTTTTAATTAAGACCACTTCCCAGAAAGATAAGCACATTATTTCTGGCTTAAATGTATCAAGTTCCTTGATCATGCTACTCTGATAGATGTTTAGGACCCAGAGTTTATCCTTCTGAATGTGTATGTATACACTCCTATGAAGCCATGTTTTGGCTCTTATTTTTAATCCATTGTACAGATTGAAAACTCCTCTAGCAACCCATACTGATATATTTTCTTCTCTAAAATCATGTGATTCATGATGGACTAGACTGTAAAATGCTGCTAGGAGTAGATTCATGTATTGTAGAAAAAGTTCTCTGGGAGAATTGAATGCTACATTTTCTGTTGCCATTAGACCTGACAGAATAATTTCACTAATTTATACTATCACCTCTTGTGATCTCAGTGTTGTTGAATGTGGTGCTAGTTACAAATCAATATCAATTAACCTGAGTATAGATTTCTGTCCTTGAATTCAGTAAATCATTCATTATATCTGCTTTAATAATAGACCTAAATGAACGTACCTGATATATACAAAATGCAAGTGTAGTGCTCTAATAGTAATACAGACTGATATGGTTATCTGAGTGAGATATTCCCTGCATTATTCAATTTTAGAGTAATTTAGAATTAAATGTATACTGATACTTCTTAGATGAGGTAAATGGCTACTATGACCCTGTGCGATATATAGAAATATAATTATGGATGCAGAAGTAAACTTTCCCAGAAGCTTTTCTGAATCATTTCCAAGCAATATTTTAGATTTAAGGTACTTAATTCAGTAAACTTGGAGATAGTGTTAAATTAAGACAGAAGCCCACATGTTGAAAAGTATATTTCCCATCAAGCAGTATGATAACCCCAGACCTTTCCCTTCTGCTTATTCTTAAATGGAAAGTTACATTTAAGAAGTTTGCACCTTTAAGCAATCTTTCTTGGCTAATGTGCTTAGGATGTTGTGATACAGTACAACAGACAATGTCAACAGATATTGAAATTGGAACAATTAGTTCTTATTGCTGTATCATGGGTGGTGATTATGTATCTTTATACTCTTACAATTTCTTTCTTTTCCTTATACATTTTAAGTGATATTTTTATGCTTTCATATTGCTGTAATAAATATACAATAACCAAAATGGCTGCTTACCTGCCTTCCTTTGCAACCAAATTGTTCTAAAATAAGACTTACATATATTTATGTTTACAAACATGCATCATTCAGTGTTGTTTCACTCTAATCTGCCCCAAGGGATCTATTAACAAGAACCTGGATTACCCTCACCTTCTGGGGCGAGTCATAAGAGATACAGGTGGAAGAGTAAAAGTTTTCTATCTGGTGGTGCAGAATACAGGTGGAAGGATAAACTAAATTAGATGAGCTGTGTTATATTTAAACCAGATATTTTAAATTCATCCAGTCAAGGCCTAGCTTGACTTTGTTTTAACTATTTTAATTTTCCTTCTGGGGAGAAAGGACAAATATTTAAAAAAAAAAATCTCTTTAAATTTTCTGTCTGTTTACAGATTCACCAGTAAGCAAACACTCAGAATTGTCTCACGCCTCTGCTCCCATGAGGATCTATCTATACAGGACATTTGCTAGATAACAGATTCTTAGTTATTATTTTATTCAGAATGTGTAAACTGTGTCTGATTGTTTTCCCCAGTACAATTAAACTAACAGTGGGTCTGTTTCTGTAGCCTTGAGTCTCTCCCAGCTGCAGATGTAACTGATTCTACATCTCCCTTTTCCTTGTTAAATTTTAGAACAATGATCTACTGCTTCATTTAAGAGGAATTCCAGATTCAATTGTGACCTGCCACTGGTCTTATGGAAATGCATAGCCTGAAGACTCAGGGTGTGAGGGAGTCAAGATACAACCTCTCCTTATTAGTTCTTCCATGCTTGGGGTATTATAACAGTCATGAACCTTATTTTCTGACACTCATTTCTCTCTGAGTAACATATGGGGAGTTTAGGTACCAGACTCAGCTGCTACAAGAACAGCTCATTTAAAAACTGCTTTCAGTGATGATGAATGAATGAATTTAAGCCTTCACTGAATTGGCTGTAGCTTGTCAATTCACTGTCTGTGTTTTCGTCACCGAAATTTTATTTCATATTAACTTAAGCAAGGTACAACACTTTCTTTCAAATGGGCACAGAGCCCTTTGGAACACTAGAAAATTGACCTATGCAATAAAAGCTTTTTAAAATATCAGATAATGTGCTGTCGAGGACTTGTCATTTTTTAACACAGAAATAAACTGGAAAACAGAACTGGAAAGGACAGACCTATTGAGTGTCAATTAGGATTAAGGTTTAGTGACAGGATGTAATATGTCACTTTGTGTACAAATGTTGCTATTGATTTTCTGTTTAACAGTATTGTCTTCATCCTTCAGCAATTACTGTGTCTACTGTTAATTTTCTTCTCTTTAATGATATATATATATAATAATTTTCTTTTTTTTTTTTTCCAGGTTCTGCCTTTCTGTGCTTATACTGCTCTGATTTTCATACAGAAGTATTGTGATCTGCAATATCACTTTTTCTAAATTCCTTGTATTTCAACAAAATAAGGGGCTAAATTCACATACCAAGAATGTCACTAGTCCACATCATTGTATTTCAGGAAAGTGGTTCACTTGCAGCACAGTGAAAGAGAATCTTCAGTCTCTCAAACAAAACATTACATTTTATTCCAGTGTTTACATAGGCAGTTATTAAATAAATCTACAAGATTTATTTTCTTATCTTTGATTTCTTAATGAACTCTACCAGGAAACATCTCTTTTCTTTTTTCCCACACAAATGCAATCTGGTTGTTGCAGCAAAAATACTTTGAATCTGTATTGGGTTTGTATGGGCAGGTGTTGATAATGTGGGGTTCAGAGGGGTGGATTCTGTGACAAGCTTCCAAAAGCTTCCTCCATCTCAACAGAGCCAGTCCCTGGTGGCTTGAAGATGGATGTGCCACTAGCCAAGGCTGGACCAATTAGAAATTGTGATAATGCCTCTGTGATTACATATATTTAAAAAGTTATTGTGTAGTTGTAATTGTGTCCAGGGAAAAGTGGGATGAGAAAATGTGAGAGGAGCAGCCCTGCAGACACCAAGGTCAGTGAGGAAGGAGGGGCAGGAGGTGCTCCAGATGCTGTAGCTGAGATTCCCTGCAGCCTGTGGTGCATCCCATGGTGAAGCTGTGCCCCTGCAGCCCATGGAGGACCATGGGGATTCAGATATCCACCCACTGGAGGAGCCACTGGTGGAGCCTCATGCCGGAGCAGGTGGACGCCTGAGATGAGGCTGTGACTCTGTGGGGGCTCCTCTCTGGATCAGGCTCCTGGGAAGTTTCCTGTGGACCAGTGGAGAGAGGAGCCCACACTGGATCAGATTTCCTGGCAGGACCCTGTGGGGGACCCACACTGGAGCAGGCTGTGCCTGAAGGAGTGCACATCGTGGAAGGGTGACCCACATTGCAGCAATTTGGGGAGGAATATCACCAATAGGATGGACTCATGCTGGAGGAGTTAATGGAGAGCTGTCTCCCGTGGCAGAGACCCCATGTTGGAGCAGGGGAAGGACTCATCTCTGAGCAGTGGCTGGAACAATGTGTGGTCACTGACCATAACTCCCATTCCCATGTCCCTGCACTGCCTGGGGGAGGAGGTAGAGCTGGGAAGGAGGGAGGGGTAGAGGAAAGGTGTTTTTAAGGTCTTGCTTAACTTCTTATTATCCTGCTCTACTTTTGTTAGTAATAAATTCAATTAATGTCGCTAATTCAAATGTTTTTCCTGTGACAGTATTTGGTGAGTGCTCTCTCCCGGTCCTTATGTCAACCCATGAACCCCTTTTTATATTTTCTCTCCCCTGCCCAGTTGCAGAGGGAAGTGACAGAATATCTTTGGTTGGTTCCTGGCATCCAGACAGGGTCAACCCACTACACTATATGGAAAGTTTAACACACCTAAAAAGTATTTGAAACTAAAGTGGGTTTGCAGTTTTTAATCAGCACCTCATTTTTTAAAAGGTTTTTCTACAAACACCTATACAAATGTCACCTTGCAATCAAGAAATATGAATGCATCAGAAACTGTGTTCTGAAGAATTTTAATTTATAAAACAGAGAAATACAAATGACTGTAAGATTGGTGGAGGTACAATAAAGATGGAAATAACTATTCGTGTAAACATTGTAAGTTCAAGAAGACGTACCGTGAATAATTATTAAGATTTTGCACTCCTTGCACTCTACAAATTTCAAAGTGGTAATGTCATCAAATATATCTACCTGCTCTAAAAATAGAATTCAAATACATAACTATATGAGTGACTTCTCTTTTTTCTCTTTTCTTATTTGATTTCTCTTTTCCTTTATATGCCATTGTTAAACAACAAACTCTTTCTACAGGTTTTATATTTTGAAGCTCTGTGAGGTCCAAGAGATTTCTAGTGTGCTCAGTGGTCTTCTGATGGTTCCTGGAAATATTTTAATTTTGAACAGTTGACTTCATGTCATGTAGGCAGGACAGTAACCAATAACACCCTGCTGTCCCTGTTGAACTTTAAAATTGAAGTCACACTTTCAGAACACTGCCCTAAATTTGGTTTCACACTAGTCAAGTTGCAGCACACAGGTGGCCTCAGGACTACTACCTGAGCTACAGCTAATAATGCACGCATCATAAAATGCCCATAGTGATCTACAATCTTCTTTTGACTCTTTCATGTCTGAAAAATCACAAAGTGTCTATTATGTTTTTTTCTGTATAGGTTTATATTGGGTCATGGTGGCACAAACCCCCAAAATCAAACCCCCTCTCCTTCTTCCTTTTCCTCTCTCTTCTGTCTACCTCACCCCATCTCTCTCTCTCGTTCTCTTGGGTGGGTATCTTTCAGCCACTTGTCTTCAGAGACATTTGAAACAGTGGTTATGAATGGCAGTGGAATATATTAATCTGTGATCACAGGCTGCTGTGTCCCATAGAGAAGGAGCTATCAGTAACTTCCAGAATATTTCCAAGCTTTGTGACCCTTTTGCTAATGCCATATAATTATTGTCTTACCATATTTTCTTTACCAGCTCATCTGAAAACTGACATTTCCTGGAATTTCCCATGTGTTTCATCTTCTGCTTCTTTGAGACTTTCTTGTTGGATGTTTTCCTCATCCATATCCCCTCTGCCTGCAGTGTAGGTATCCAAGCAATGGCCTAAGGAGTGTCTTGGTCTCTCATATCCTCTTCTCAAGAAAGGCCAGAATAACGCTTCTTGAGCCCCGTTATATCCAGCCTGTGTCTATTCCTGACTTCTTAAGTCTCCATTGTGCATCTGAAAGGAAGAAAAAATATATTGGTTTCAGGAAATAAAAACGTCCTCCTTAAGAAAGTATTTAAAGCAAAAAGTTAAAAATACTCAAACACTTACTTTTAAATATTTTTTTCATGTTTTTCTCTTACTGATGAAGGATATATTTATAAGTTTCTGAGCCACTGGGGTGCTTTTGAAAATGAGACAGTATTGTGTTCCTGATGATTACTACCTTTGAGAATTCCATCTGTTGGGAGGATCTATGCCCAGTGTCAGTAATAAAAGCTTGTTTAAGAGTATTTGTCTCCAATGGAATAAAAATACTGTGGTTTTTTTCCACAAATATTAACTATTTATTAGCTTTCAACATGAGCTTGAAAATGAATTGGAGGCAAGGATTATCCCATGATCTTGTTAGTGTATTTCATATTTGGAAAATCTGCTCAAAATTAATGGCTACTTCTTTTTTTTAATATATTCTTGGAATTATTTGTGGAAACATATTTGCCTTTGACAAGCCATGACTAAAGTTTCTGTGGATGATCTTCTATTTTCTTTGCTTATTTGATGCTATATTACACACTCCTCACGCCATGAAATCACAAAATGAAAACAACTGATGAATTTGCGTTCCCTGAACATTGCATTTTTTATGCAGACAGGTAAGACATCAGTAACACTTTCTGCAGGTAATAAGAGTCTTTCTATCTGCAGATTCCACAGCAGTACTTTAGTCATGCTCTGTATTTTGTACCCTAACAATTCTTTACATGAAACAACTTTCCTTTCGCAGCTCCCTTCTCTTGCTTTCCTTGCTACCTAAATGGCCATTGGAATCTTAAAATAATTAGAAAATAGAGGTACAACCCATCCACTCAGAAGCCCAATAATGGTTGTAAATGACAAAGCCTGTTTTGCTGATTTATTTAAAAGTGTGGTGTAGCTGTCATGCAGCTATTCTTTTGAGAGATGATAACCTATGACATTTTGTGGTAATAAGGGTCAAGAGAAGGGGTTCTTTTAACATATTGTCTGATGAGAAAGCCTTTGTGTGTGTTTTTAAATGCTGAAACAAAAGATCACCAGCATGACTTAAAATTATTAGCTCTACTCCTGTTAATTATCGCTGCTTGGAGAGAGACAGGTAATTATTGCTTTGTCTATTTGTCAGAAAGCTTTCACTTTGTGTTTGTTAGCCTTTTTCCAGACTTTGTCTGAATCAGTATTTTACCACAGTTCAGTAATATTGGTCTACTACAATCATGCAAATAATCTGTTTTACTTGCAAGCAGAATTCTTGACAAAAAGTAGTAGATGGACTAAGAGACAAAGAGGAATTTGCCTCACTATTAATGTATGAAATGAGCAATTATAGAAGGAACATGTGTTATCTGCTGGATGGTAGATTAACTATTAAAAGACAGATCTGAGTTTGTCATTGAAGTTGAATTTTTGTTTCATGAAAAAATCTTCAGCTGAATGTGCAGCTGAAAGTGAGTGTGGTCTGAATGAAAGCACCACCAAAATGAGGCTTCTATCCACACACTTCATCAAACCAGACTGAACTCCTCAGGAGATTGGACTAAATCTAGATAAGGAACAGAAGGCTTGTTTCTGATAAAAACAGGAACCATGGAGTTGCAAGGCCTGGGCTGTCCTCCAGAAATGTTTTTTATAGTTGTAGGCTGATCACTTAATCTTGGTTAAATCACGTAAATCAATGAGGTGGAGACATACCCTTTAGTAGAGAAAGGGAAAAACTCCTATCTATCTGAAGGCAAATGAATCATTCTCTTCAGTCCTTGTGTTGGATAATTGTGAATCAGATACTGAAGGGTTTTTGCCGTCTAATAACTGTTCAACATGCACATTAATAAATTAAATTACTTGGTAATTTAGATGATTGCATTTATCAGTACATTAGATTAAGACAAAAATATTCTGGGCCTATATCCTCTAATTTATCTTACAGGAGAAAACAATTCAGTTCTGAGTCCGCTGATAGGAAGTTTGAAGAAACAATTATGACATAGCTTCTAAAACTTTGGTGTGTTACTTAACAAACTGAAAATATATTCGATTTCTGATTCTCTGCACAGGACTAGGTCTTATTTTCTTATTTTCTTATTTTCTTATATTTTCTTATTTATTTTCTTATTATTTTCTTATTTTCCTATTTTCTTATTTATTTTCTTATTATTTTCTTTTCTTATTTTCTTTCCTATTTGCTTATGAAGACATTTGAGGTTTCCCTGCAAAGAAACTTGTGACTAGCTTACCCATTGTACCTTGCCGACTCACTAATTAAAGACAAACATATCATGTCACTTTCCAGAAAATTGTGAGTATATTCAGAACAAAAAATGAACAATTCCTTTAGTCTTCACATAATTGTTTGTTTTCAGAGGTCTCTCTCCTAATGAAGTGCCTTATCTGTCTCTTTTTGTTATAGAAGTCCTAAGAACTGATTGACTTCCATTGCAGATTTGTTCTAATTTATAGATTGATAGTATATAGTGTGATATACCAATTTTAGCAGTTTTTAATCTAAAAATATTTCTGTTATAAGCCTAAATTTCTTCACAAATTGATTTAATCGACCAAAACTCTGCCAGTTTTACCTTTTTTCAGACCCCTAAAAACAAGCCAAGTACTGGAGGAGCACAGTGACTGCCTGGTGCTCCCTCTGCTACTCTCTGTAGTGGAACTGAGAGTAGTGATGCAGAAACTGAGTTGGACTGAACAATTTGGTCTGAGATGAAGAAAGTGACCTGTGTCAGATTCATTGGCTAGGAATAATATAAAGGTACATCCAATATGAACTGAATAAATCTCTATAGTAGTAATAACATGTATATAATTATGTGCTCAATATATTACATGCAATAAATATATCAATCATTACACTTTCTACAGACTCCAACCAAGAAAATGATGGAGTTAGCACTGCAAAACCACCTGGTGCAGCATGCTTTTCCCAGAACATTTTCCTCAGAAAATACTTAGATGTAATATGTATGTGTATATATGTATTATATATTCAAAAATTTATATGCTTATATGTGATATATATGACCTGTGTACATAGAGATGAACATACACACACACAAAGACAAAGCAGGCTATAGTCTGATGAAAGCAGAGATGTTTTGCTCGGTCCTTTAGCCGTTGTATGCCACCAACTTGACAGGAAAAAAGACAGTGCTATCACTTTCTGGCACTCCCTGGATGGGCTGCAAGACTGATGGGAACTCTCTCAGGCAGTTTCTTCAACAGTTTCTTCTGAAGTTGATACAGAAATGCATATGGAGCCCATAACCACTAACAATTCTTAGGCAATGGAAAAAGAGTTCTTTTCCTCTGCTGTATTTAGTTGGCATAAAATGAAACTGAACCATCAGTGAAAAAATGAAATATTTAACACTCACAAATATCACAGGTTTAGGGTTTTTATCAGATTAGACTAGTAGCGTATGTTAATATTCTCAGGGAAATGGGATGTTGTGAATTTAGTAACACTGTGTCTTCAAATGGAGAGATAGACTGAAAGAGTTTCTTGAAAACATATATGTATCAATTCCTACAGCTAGAAAGAGGGAAAAGTGAATTAGAGACAAAACCTCCTGCTTGATAAATGAAAAAGTGGATATTTGATATCCGGTTAATATTATATGAGAAGTCACCACTGAAGTCACTATGAGAGCTTTATTTATTTCTTTTTTTTGACATTTTGTTTTTATAAATATTTTAGCAAGCAGTTTTTTCACCCAGTAAAATGTATATAAAGATATCTTAACTGAGTGGTTATAATCTCAAAATGTTAAATTAAACAAAATTTGTGCACTTAGGATTTCAGTAGAAACAAGATGTATGCTTTCCTACTAATGTTTGTTTCAAACTTTGTATTCAGATTTATATCAGTGCATCAGCTGAGTACTGCACACCACTTGACATGCAATGTTGTTCAATAAGAGAGATTGCTGCTCCACTTGTACTGTGAAATAATGCCCTTTTTTCAGATAATTATAGAATGACAATAGAAGTGGAAGCTCTCAGCCAGAGACCTGTGCTAATGCTGCAAAAAAATTATGAGATTGATTTGGAAAATGGATTTATTTTCATTCTCTTTAAACTAATTTTTGGTGTGCTTTCTGATGTGAATAAGCACTCTATAAAGGTCTCTATATAAATCAGTGATGCAGACTAATTTGAAATCCTGCTTGCAATATGAGTTGCCTTGCTTTGAAAAAGAAATTGATAAATTAGACAAGTTTAGGGACAGGCAATAAGTCTGATATAATAATGAGCATTAAAAAAATCAGGTTTTTATAAGAAGAGAGCTTTTAATATTATTTGGATTATTTAATTTTAAAAGGTCAAAGGCATAAAGATGGCAAGCATAGCTTTTATATAAAGATAAGAACAGAGTATTATAACTGTGAAAAGTAGCAAATATTTTATTAACGATTTGTCATCCAAGCTCAGCATAAGAAGTTATCCTATGAATGAAAATATTTATGATTTCTATCTAATGACAGGATTTTTTGATTAGTATTAAAATATATTCAAAATGTGCAAATTTTATTTTGGGGCAAAGTTCTTGCAAAGAATATCCAGATTTTATTTTTATTTAATATTTTGGCACGTGTCCATTTCCTTCCTACATTGAATGGCTATCAAAATTTTGCTAGATTCTTCCAGATCTCAACAGCCTTTAGCCTTCAACAAGAGACTTGCCATCCACCTCCTAAAAAGCCAACTTTTGTTGATGTTTTTGAGGCAGAGATTGCAGTGTAGAACTGGTGATTGGAAGTTGAGGAAGGAAGTGACCTGCAAGAGCACCAACACAGGCAAAAACCAGATAATGTTGGTTTCTCTCTCTAGCGTCTCTCTTTTCCCTCCTCCTCCTACTTCATCTCCTGTAGCAGGAAGAGCTCAATCCCACTCACCCTTACTATGGCAGCAACATTTCGTTTTGATTACACTAGTGGGAATGCTGGAAATGAAAGAGTAATACTGAGCAAGCTAGAGACATTTTTATTTTGTTGCAAATGGCAACAAGTGCCTTTTCTGGATATTCAGGTGTCTGCTAAGGTGAAATAACCAGTAAGAGAGATCTTGGATTTTGTTGATTGGCACCAATATTTATATGAAATATTAAGATATAGGAGAGTTTCCAGTTTGGTACTATTTTACAGTTTCAGCATTCACTGAGATTGAACTAAGGTTGATCTGATTTTTGAACAGGCTAAAGAAAATTATATGGCTTTAAATTTTTTCAACTCCATATTATTCCTAAATTCAAAATTGAGTTTCTAGATTAAGCAATATATTAAAATATCCCACTAGAAATTGCTTTATTTTTTTCATCACAGTGACAGAACTGTTTATCCATGGGAACAAAAACTCCCATGGAAGCTTCTTAATCATATAAGGCATGATTTTCAGCACTGAAGCTCTCTGCTTGAAAAAATGTTTACTCATTTTAATTCTACAAAGTGTTGTAAATGGAAAAAACAAGGATGAGTTTTCTCTCACATTAAGTTTTTGATGTTTTTTTTGTCCTTTAAGATTTAAGCAATCTCCAACACTAAGGAAAACTTTTAATTGATATTTAGGGATTCCTCTTTTCAAATAAGATATTAACACTTGTCATATAATTAATTTACTCATTTTGCTTTGTGAGCAGTCCTCAGTTTGCTGTCTGTAACGAGCTGAAGGTACGCCCATGAGAAAACTATATCCTGTTTTCTGAAGTGTTTGTGAAACGTGAGCTGCACCATGCTGAGGACATTTTCTTGTTTCTCTTGCAGCTCTCTGGCAGAATTCTACAAGGAATTTCAAAGGTCATATCTTCATGCTGCTGCATGAATTTTTTTTTTTTTTTAATTTCCTTCCCAGTTGTAACTGAGTTTGGAGCTTCTGTTGGAAGGAAAGAGTTTGGGGAAGAGGTCTGCTGACATCATAATTAATTCTTTTCATTACAGAAGGTACTAGGAACTTGGCAAACTAACATTCTACAGATTTAGTAAGGTCAAAAGCATAGGCCCTGTATGTACTTTGAACCTATTTATTTTTATATTTTTTAAACTGTTCTAAGTCTTCATTATTTGAAAATTAGGTAGCAGACACAACTCTTCTGTTTTGCAGGTGGATCCTTAACAGTAGCAGAGAAAATTGTGATACTGATTTTTCCCTTATCAGTGAATAAACATTTAGAGGAGTCAGAAATATTTGTAAATATAATCATATTCCTTTTTAAATTTAAAAATTGCCAATTACAGCAATAAAGATCACTGTAATTGTATTCCAAACAATAAGCTTACTTGGATTTAACCACAGTTCTGGATATCACAGACTAGTACTGTGGTTTCACACCATAAGCCACAAGTCATCTTTCCATTTAGTAAGTACTTATTGTATATATGTGTCCATACTAAACACCCTATCTTGGTGTGCTAATTTTCTGGTAGGTTTATGTTAGTGGCTTGCTTTTTTTCTTCTGAACTTTAGAAGACTCTAAACCAGATTATTTCCTGGATGCAATATTGTGCTGACTTTGGCCATGACAGAGTTAATGTTTGCCACAGTAGCTGGTATGGGGTTATGTTTCGGATTTTTGATGGAAACAGTCTTGATAACCCAGAGATGTTTTAGTTACTGCTGAGCAGAGCTTACACAGAGCCAAGGCCTTCTCTGCTTCTCACACACCCCCCAGTGAGGAGGCTGGGGGTGCACAAAGAGTTGGGAGTGGACACAGCCAGGACAGCTGATTCCAACTGACTAAAAAGATATTCTGCATCATATGTCGTCATGCTCAGTGTACAAAGCTGGGTGAAGAAGGAAGGAAAGGACATTTAGAGTGATGGTATTTGTCTTTTCAAGTCACCATTATGCAGGATGGAACCCTGCTTTCCTGGGAATAGCTGAACACACCTGCCTGCCCATAGAAAGTGGCAAATGAATTCCTTGCCTAGATTTCCTTGTGCTCGTGGCTTTTTCTTTCCCTATTTAACTTTATCTTAACCCATAAGTTCTCTAGCTTTTACATTCCTGATTCTCTGCTCCACCACACTGGGGAGTTCTGGTAGGGGAATGAGAAGCATCTGTGTGTGGCTTAGTTGTCAGCTGGCGTGACAACCATGAAAAATTTGAAGCAAAGGTTGATGGTTTAATGATCTAACCCAGTCACCTTAAACATGCTTTTTTCTGTCTTCATAAAATGTATAACCAGGTGCTCTAAACCCGCTGGAATTAAGACAGGAATCTACAGTACTAGCATAAGGAAACTTTTTCAAACTCTGCTTGTCTGGCACACTGTAACATGTTGATCAAATTACAATTTTTGTCTGGATTTCTTTATGTAAAACCAAATGAAAATTTTCAGCTAAAATTTTGCTACACAAATGCACACACACACATGCATATGTATGATACATATTGCACAAATACTTATCAAAACCTCTGTCAAGAACTTGCAGAACACTCATAACATCATTGGCTTGATTTAGTTTTGTGGTACGAGAGCATATGCTGCTGTAACAGCTTCCACTGTTTTCTATCTGGTGAAAAACCTTTAGATACTAATGGGGGCATCTGGATATTTACAAGAAGAGCATCCATAACGTGGCAGAAGTCCAATCCTATATTACAAAGAAAGGTCAAGTTGAGTCATCATGAATCTGATGCATAAGAGCTCTCACCTTGTTCAGGAAAGCACTTACGATACTTCCATGATCTGTAATTTTATGAAATATTTGTTGAAATCCATTTGCTCAGAAAAAAAAAGAAGAATCTAACTGTACCAAATAAACTCTAATGCTGTTAAAATTTGTATATTTCAAGGCTTTTATTCTGACTGGAATAAAAATTATATGTCAAAATATTCCAACAGTAATATTATCACTAGATAACTGAAAAATGGCTGGTTTTTATTCCAAGTATGTGTTTTGTTTGCAAGTATCAAAGAGATTATGAAGGAGGGATTTTTATTTTCTTAAATAATTCAGAGTGCAACTGATATAAAACTTAAGAACTTTATTTGATTCTTAATTCAATACACAATTTCTAACACAATCTCCACTCAAGTATCAAACAGCTACTGAAGAAACTCAAAATGAGCTTTAATATGACATCTGGAGTATCTGAAAAAACAAGTTATAGTTGTTTGTCTAGGTTATTTCTGTTATTTTCATGATCAGCACCATAAACATTGAAACTACTTTCCATAACTACAGGATGGCAAGTGCCCTTACAGCCTACGTCTTTCCCTCTTTGCAAATTTTGTTCCCCACATCCTTGCTCAGAGTTTGCAACAGCATGTGCAAAGAGTACTGATTATGGGCTTTTAGAGTCCTGAGGAACCACGTGAAGGAACTACACATTGTGCAGAGTGAGAAGAAATTCACCCTAAGCAAGTAAGCCCAGACAGCCTGAAAGGGAAATTGCCTTTCTGAGGAAATTATGTCTAAAGGCTTTAGCCATTCTGGTTGTTTTCACCCCATGCAAATGTGACTAATGCAAGTGCTTATGCAGCCAGGAAGTAAACAGTATCAGGGAACTGATCCAGCTGAAAGTACTTTTCTGGGTAACTTTTTGACTGGACTGATTTCTCTTATCTGATAATCTGTTTGTACTGCTACATGATGCTTGGGCCAATTGGCAATGTGAGGGCAGAAGCAAGTGGCCAGGGTATTTTGGGAGCAGGTGGCAAATAAAAGTACTAGATTAAACCTGCAAATAGTGATGGAATCACTGTGATCTTGGCTGTCAGCAAAGTTTTAACATTCATTATCTTTTGTTTATGAAGGGTAGCTACCCCACTGCTTATTTCCAGATACCTGCTAAACTTTAAAAATAAAGACTTTGTGGTTTTGGGGTGCTTTGCTTATTTAGCTTGTCATTTTATTTTCTCTGAAGTAGCAAGGAGTTGAGATGTGGAAAAAACTTTGATAACCAAAGCATGCTTCTACATGGAACTAGCTAGTCTTAAAGCTGTCTGTGCAATGGAGAGTCAATGTGATTTATCAGCTCCCTGCCTCTGCCTCTGAGCCTTTCCATGCCTCTTTTTCCTCACTTTTGTCCCTCTTCTCTACTACTCTTGGTTTAGGGGTCTAGAAACCTTTCTTGTGGTGCTTGTTGGGCCCTTAAAGTCATGAGGTAAGAAGTTTGTTTCTGTAAAATTCGTGTTTGCTTCCATGGTGTCCAGACACGCTAGAGATAAGTTAATGAGATAAGAGAATATTTATCTAGGACTAAAGAAAAATGGGAAAGGATTCCCTTTTTCTGGGACCAGTAGACTGTTAGAGTGGTACTATTATCTAGGAAGATATTAATTTTGGTGGAATTTTCTACTGGATGAATGAGACTAAAATGTGTCATTTTTTTGATGTTAATACTCTCATCTGACTGACCTACAAACCTGGGAATGTTTGTCCCAGCTTCTATGTCATCACGACAAGTGTATTTTCTGAATGCATTGCTGTGCTTGAAGCAGATACATGATTCTGTTGACATCAATAAATTGGACAAATGTAGAAAGTGTGATTTGTCAAAGAAAATCAGACCTCTTATCACCACCAGCTCCTACTATATTTTCCTTGAACAACTTCAGTATTTCCCATTTTCTAACTGTGAAAAATTCCAGACACTGAAATTTTTCTACATGTCAAGTATTTTCTTAGTTCTATTAGCTATCAGCTGTTTATGATAAATATTCTTTTTATTCTCTCTCTCCTATGTGGAGCAGAAAGTGAAGGGACTTCACAAAGGATGTCTTTGGATGTCTGGATTCTCCTAATACCACCAAAGACCATTTATCAGAGATGAATAAGGAATAGTAATTTCTGGCTGATTCATATGAACTATTTAAATATCCATCTTCACATGGGGTGAAGTAGTTCATGGTGTCTCTGAAGTGCAATGTTTCGGAGAATTTGTCATGGTTTAACCCCAGCTGTCAGCTCAGCCCCACACAGCCAGTTACTCATCCCTCATGGGATGGGAACAGAACTGGAAGTGTAAAAGAGAAAAGACTGCTGGGTTGAAATGAGAACAGTTTAATAGGTAAAGCCAAAGCTGTGTGTGCAAGCAAAACAACCCAAAGAATTCATTCATCACTTCCCATGGGCAAGTAGGGTGTGTTCAGCCATTCCCAGGAAAGCAGGGCTCCACCACACGTAATGATGGCTTGGGAAGACAAAGCCATCACTCTGAACAACCCCCTTCTCCTCCTTTCCCCAGGACTATATGCTAAGCATGACACTACACAGTATGGAATGTTGCTTTGGTTGATTAGAGTCATCTGTCCTGGCTGTGTCCCCTCCCAGGTCCTTGTGCACCCCCAGCCCCCTTGCTGGTGGGACAGTAGAGAAGCAGAAAAGGCCTTGTCTATGTGCAAGTGCTGCTCATCAATAACAAAGTTCTCTGCGATATCACACTGTTTCCAGCACAAATCCAAAACACAGACCCATACCAGCCACTGTGAAGAAAATTAACTCTGCACAAGTGCAATCTGGAAATGAATTCTTGTGCCACCAGGTAGAATACAAGGGAGATAAAACAATTCTTCTTGAAACTTACATTTTAATTAATGGTTACATGTAAATAGTCAGGATGGAAGAAATAAGAAAGCTTTTACAGGGAAAGAAATAAAGAGCACAATTATTTTTAAGCAAGCCAAAGCAATTTTATTTTGTGACAAACTCCAATAAATTTTTTGATTGATGCTGATGTTAATGGACACAAGGTTAACTTGGCTCCCCTTTTCTAAATACTTTTGTTCAGACTGTTTATCTCACTTGGAACAGATAGATTTTTCTTTGAGTCAATGCATTAGGAAGTTAGTTGCCTAAAGAGGGTTTACAGTGTGTTCCTCTGAGCTTAAATGTTTTCCTGGACATTTAATCTATTTTGGATTTAGGACTTGCTGCCCTTACATTTCACACTTCAAAATCAATCATTTTATTTTTAATGTTTGATCCATGTGTGCGAAGAGACCCTTCTTCCAAGATAAACAGAAGATAGCTGTATCAGAGGAGCTTGACTGGATTTGTACAAAACAATCAATAGTCAGAAATATGTCCATAGACAGCCTTATGAATAATTTCTTCTCCAACACCAGCTGTAAGAACTGTGTTCTCTTTCATGATTAACCAGAGAACTTTATGAGCAGGTTATCTATATAAAACTCGTACAAGTAAATTATTTGACGTATATAATTTTTAAATGAATATGTAGAAAAGTGGAAAAGAATGTAAATTATAATAAAAAATTTCTTTGTGCATTAAAATAGATTGTGGATTGTGGAAAATGGTTTAAAACTTGTCATTTTAAATGACCATATCCAAAATTTCTTAGCTTTCTATAGGAACATGCATTTCCCTCATGCAGAAGTATTGTATTGATTGTATTCTGACACTGATAATTCTCAGCATAAAAAAATAAAAAGAGAATCAGCTTGCTAAAAAGTGACCTCTTAATTACAATATTGAATGTAAAATATTATTTATCTCATGAATACTTAGCATCCTCACTGCTAAAAAATACATCAAGACATATTTATTGCCCAGCTAGCTAATTAAGAGTTTTCCAGGGCAGAAACTTACAGAAATTTATCCAGCGTCTGTTTACATTGACTGTCTTGGTCTTTGGATCCAGTCCTAAATTAAAAGTAAATAAACAAATAAGCAAGTCAGAATATATTAATGTTCTCTATTTGTGAGGTTTCATTCAATGTTCAACTGATTTTAAAAAACTGATTTCCAATGTGGGAGTGTTTACTGTATTTTATGAGTGAATAGACACAAGTATTTGCCCTGAGTTGGAAATCCAGGGCCTTCTAGGGAAAGAGAAGGTAAAACCTAATGCACTACAGTGCAACATCATTATTTCAATTGTGTCCAAGGGAAATAGGGCTTCTTTGCAGGTCTAATCTCTAAAAAAGGTGTCCTAAATGGGTGGGCACAAAACTAATTCTTAATCTAAACCCAAGAATGGAAATATTTTTTTACTTCAAATATTTAAAAATTATCTAAATTGGTCATATTTTTGGGCTCTTGGTAGCTTGTTCAGTGAGATTTTAAGTGGTGGAATTCTATGATTGGTGGATTGGTATTAATACCCAGGATAAGAAGGTATTCTATTAAAGGTTAATGAAACTATAAACTATTAATCCTTGAAAAGTCATCAAAAGATGAATATTCTTTTGAATAACAGCCACATGGATTTGCTTATTATCTGTTGGAGATAGTTCTGAACTGATAATGAAAAGCACTAGCAATTGCTTTTCAGTAACTAATATTTATTTTGTAACCAGGAAAAACAAAGATATATACAAATGAGCACTGGTTTATTTGAGAAATCTCTGGCTACGATTCAGCCTGGGATGAAATCATTCCGTTCTGACAAAGAAGAAAAGGGCGCGTATTTGATGACTCATTCTCAAGAAAAAAAAAAGCAAAACCAAGGACCAGAACTTTTTATGTTTGGAAACCGAGAGTGGATTTTTTCCATTGCTGGTGAAGACAAATTGCAATTAGAAAAATCAGCTGTCTGTTTCTCTGTGGCAGCCTTAGAAAAACACCCAAGCAAGGACAATTGACACACTTTGATGCAATAATATTTCTGAGAAGGGGTGGATATACATATTCAAAGGGAGAAGTGAATACTGAAGATGCTTCAGTATTTGGTAGATTTTCTCATTTCTGCATTTTATGTTATTCATCACCAGCCACCTCATTTCTATTTCGTCTGTCATTGTTTAAAGCAAGCAAGCAAACAAACAAGCAAACATGAAAGAGTTTCTGAAAGAGTCACTTTGCCCACTGTTTGCAGGAAATCATAATGATACACAAAGCCTGTTAGGAGAAGGAGAGCAGTTATAGCCTTCTTAGGATGATAAGTACCAAAAGCCAAACAATTTTTACTGCATATGGGTAGATAAGTAAACTAATTCACAAATTAGAGGTGATAATGCGGAGACAATCTTTTTAATTTGCTTTGTTTCATGTCCTAGGCAATTTTTTTCCCCCCTACAATGTGACTTCAAATGTATTTCCCACTTTTTGACTATGAACAACCTAATAATTTAAACTTCAATAATACCTGCAATTTCTTTTATGGTAATATTTTATATTATGATCAGCTTTTTTAGCAGAGTTCTTCAAATCCCTTTTAGCACTTACTTTTTTTCCATTATCCTTATTTTACTATAGTTTCTTTTACTTAAGCTTTAAAAAGGTTTTTATAAAATTTTAATATATGTTCTTTAAAGTAACATTCATAATATTTCTTAGAATCTTATGAACACTTATGTTTTTGTTATAGGAGAAAACCATGGTAATGCAGTAAAAGTAAATACATTGTGATGTGAGAAATGGCGAGTCACCGTAACAGGAGGGAGTAGTTTGCAATTAATAATTCATTCAGTGATTTTTTTCCTTTTTTGACATATTTCTGAAAAAAGATAAATTGCAGTTTCTCAAATTAATTATTTGGAGCTGTTTGCTGAAAAACCCCCGTGAAGAAATGTAACTTATTCATAAGCTCATTGCTGTAAATATTTAGTAGTCAAAATCTGAATTTCAAGCTTTTTTTGATATCCTGTTGCACTGCCTGCTGAAATCAAGAGGAACCATTTCATTGGCATTTGTGGGGACAGGAGTGTGGGGTGGTTGTGTGTTTTATCCCTTCTTTTGGAGAAAGTGAGATTTCAGGGTCAAGTTTCTGGTACATATGCCTCATTTGTCAGCCTTTACATATATTTACACAAATTTCTGGCATGTTTGTTTTACTGGGGGAAATATTGCTTCCAATACTACTAATTCCTCTTAATTCCATGCCCTAGGCTGCTGCTGAAGTTTGAGGACATAATGAGGTATGCTCACTTTAAATTAACATTCATAAATATATATTTTGAGTTTTATCTGTATGGGTTTTTTTTACTTACCCAGCCATACTTGTAAAGATCAGCATTTCACTTGTGCTATGAGGATACTACTGAGAAAATTATTGGAATCTGTTTGCCATCATTGTGTGAAGCCTCTGCTGCTATTGCACTTCATTACCACCTAGGGATGTTGCTGTATTTAATGGGATAAATTGACAAAAATGTTAATAAACCTCTGCAGAGAAATTCATCCATCAGCTGAATTTGCTTTTCTAAAATGCCCTTTGTGAAATTACCTGGGGACATGCAACACAATTAATATAAAACAGAGACACCAATAAACTTTAAAAGGCTTAATTCTACAGAACATTTTTTTTTAAATGAAGTTTTAAACATGAACTGTTGTCTGTTTCAAAGTTCATAAAGAAATTGGCCACAGTGCCAAAGTCTGAAAAGGCACAGCTTTTTGCACATGTTTCTAAGAATATTTATAAACTGCATTGTGATGAATTAATGGAATATGGAAAACTAAAATCCCTGAGCAACCCTTTGATTTAAGTAGTCAAAAGGTTTAATTAGGAGAAACACGTCTTAATTGCAATTTAAACAGAGTTGCAGAACTGTTTGAGGCACAATGCGTGTCTTTTCAACTGAAGTGCACACCAACAAGAATTAGCTTGGAAACCAAGAACAGAAAATTGCAGCATACAAGTTAAGGCAGGGAAAAATAGATGCCCCTTGAGCAGTATGAGCTAATATCTGTACAGCTGCCCTCAGGAGCCCAGATCTCAAGTGCTCCATTTCAGAGGTGGTAACAAGGCACCTTGATTACATGACTGCTCTGAACTTCTAAATAAATCTCAGAACTGCTCCAGCTTCAAGGTTAGAGAGTTACCTGAAGGACAAAGAAAATTTCCACTGATATAAGAGATGAAAATATCTGACCGTCTTTTTTTTGCTATGTCTTTCCTGACTTTCTGAGGTAAAGGCCAGGTCACTTAGCTGCAAAATAAATTAAAAATTCTTCCCGATTTTGAGCCCAAAGCAGCTAAGAAAAAGGCAGTTTATTATCTAGCATCTTGTAGAAAAGGATTGTAAGGATGACGGTATAAGTAAATTTCCAGTTCCACTGTGAAAAACAGCACTTCCTTCTGAGGTCCCAGAGCAGTACTCAAAGAGAAGTGTTGAACCCAGCTCTTATATGAAGACAGAATGAGATTGCTTCCCCCAAACTGCTGCAGCTTGGTTTCATCCAAAAATACAATCTTGCTGTATTGGAAAATTATTGTATAATTATGGCATTTGATTATATAAAATACCCCCAGTGATAATTGAATGAGTGAAGGACTTCTCTAAAGAGAAAAATTGGGCTATTCTAAATGTCAGTAAAAGCTGAAAAATGGCTAAATTGTAGAGTTATTTTCACATTTGTAGGCAAACAAGAAAATCAAGATTTAAAAACACAGCACTATTTTAGACCTAAAACATGCATGCAGAATCAGATCTAATAAGTGCCATAAATCCAAGGAGTGGAATATTCACAGTCACCAAACTGTCAGGGACTGATGTGATCCACCTGCTCCACTGTCAATGCATGTGAACACATCACAAACACAGAAACACCTTAAATACGCTGAAATGAAACATGAAAATGTTTCCAATTCTCCAGTCATTCTGTCAAAACTGTTCAAAAGACATAACTAGTGGGGAGGAATGCTTTTACATTACCTGGGGAAGAGAGAGGAAGAAGCTCATGATGATTTTATTTTACCCCATCGTTTCCTTTCTAAGCAAATGGCAAGGTTTTGAGTAATTATTTCAGTAGATGGCTTTAAACACAGACGTTCAGCCTGTTAATTGCAGTCTTAACAACAGAAGCTCCCTCTTCTGAAAGGATTTCTGCCCTGTTTCTGTGACAGGGAAATTAAGGCCAGGAGCTGATCTAAGCTCTGCCAGCTGGCTAAAGGTACTGTCACCACATGGAGAAGATTTTTGGCACAGTTCATTTTTTGGCACAGCCACAGCCCATTATAATCCCCTCCTCATGCCCCAAGTGCAGCGAACAGTTCGCCATACAAAACATATTTCAAGTTCTGTATTTTTAAAATGGATTTTTAAAAGGGATATTAACAAAATTTATAAAAATATTTGGATGGAAGAAAACAGACACTGCTCAACATATTTCTGTATTACTCATTTTCTCCCTTTGCTCTTAAATCTTACAGGAGTCAACTTTTAGACTGAAGTCTTGTGTAAGTGTCCCTCAGGCTCAGACTAGTGAGTTTTTTCTATTTCTAATCTGACAGAACAACAAATACCTCTGCAGCACTCCGTAATGCCCTCATGCTTTTTGTAGCATCTTTGTCATTGTCAGTCTCAAGGAAGAACATGAAGTTCTTTTCTCTTTGTCTCTTCCTTTCATTCTTTCTTGTCCATTACACCTCCCATGCTTTACCCATTTTTTCTTCCTGATAGTGTTTTTTTCCCCCTAACAGGAACACCCTGAATATGTTTGCTCTCTCCATTCCACCTTGCACTAGATGGGAAAAAATTATAAAATCTTATTGTCAGATTCAAGTTAGTGCAATTTCTACTTCTGTCAGGCATTTTCCTGACAATAAAGTTATTTTTCCATACATATACATATTTGACCTGATATTTGAAGCAGGAAGCTGCACACAGCCGTAAGGTTGAGACTTCCAAAGGGAGCCATTCCGTCACTTTTAGTGGGCTGTGAAGTCATTGCAGCACTACCAGCACATAGGAGGTGAAAAAACCTGTCTCTATGCTCACTTTCTTGACCAAACCCTGTACAGTATATTCTCTTCAGCATTTGGATGTCTAAATATTTTTTAATTTCAATTCAACCTATTTTCTTCAGAAATACTATACACATGCGGTTTATCATTGATCTCTCTGTGGGTGGAAATTTGTTCTTAACACTGTTTAAGAGGAAATGCTGCAGCATATACCGAAAATTTACTAAATTATGAGAATCTGGAACAAATCTTGATTAGGATGGTATATAATATCAGCTACTTCAAAAAGATTTTAATTTTGGACTATTTAAGTATCAAAATACACTTCAAGGATTTGTGTGATCCTGACTGTGTTTGATGATCACTTGATATGACAAATAATAAATATTGGTATTTATTTCCAATTCTACAAGAAAAAAGATTACATAAGTAAAATCTCAAAAGATAGAATGCACATGCTGTTTTAAAACAGTATGAAGGAAAGCACTGGGATTTTTTCTGTTTTTTCATAATCTCCTCTCACATAAACTATGGGTTTGTTTGTTTATTGGTTTTTGGTTTTTGATTCAGGAAATGTATTTCTTCTCTCACTCTAGATATTTACTTTTTTCAATTTATTTTTCAGATAGCTGGAAGGTTGAATCCTTAAATATGTGGGCAAATGAATAACTTTTCTGGTGTGAGGAGTTTCACTAAAATTCCCATCTACTATTTTCAGTCAACAAGTTTATTAATGCAGATAAAATTGCTCTAATACATGAACAAACACTTACAGGCTTGAACACAACACTTTACATATGACAAATAGCAAAATGCACAAATTAAAAACATTTTTATAAAATAATAATTTCTGGAATCTAAACAGGAGTTACCATAAATATAAAATTACATGAAAGCTGCTGTTTATTGTTTTAAAATAATGAAAGAATCAAAATGTATGCTATCTTACTGGTTATTTTTTTTTCTTTCTAGGTAGTTTACTTTCTAAGTCTGTTCAAGTGTGTTCCCAGAAGAATAGATTAGAGGTGAACTGAAAACATTTTTTTACTTTCTACTACTTTTAGTAATATTTTTGGACTTCTTATACCCAGTTCAGAATAGATTTCTGACTGCTTTTCCAGTGATTTTTTCACACACATCTCCTTACCTCAGGAGAAAAGAATGAGGAAAACAAACCAAATCATCTACCCTATCACTGTGGTAAGGGAGAATAAATAGACATAAAGGTTTATCCTCCTTCCCCTTTCCATCCAGATCACCTACACAGTTTTCCAAATATACAGTGGCTGTGTTAGCTCCTCCCTTGCAGCTCTGTGCACTCTTTGAGTGTTCCTTGATAGTTGCTATATCAAAGACATAGAAAATTGTTCTAGAACTCAGTTTACAGTTTCTGCAATGCCTGCACAAAAAATGGCTTAATGTCTAGAGGAAGGCAAGCATTTATCCTGTAAAGTTATTAACATCTTTGTTTGCAAAGGAAGACTTTTTTTTTTATCCTTTATGTAACAAAGTTTTGCTGAGGCTGATAAAAATATTTAGAGTAAATTGTGCTCCCTCTGTGCTCAACATCTGATTTCATCTACTACCCTGCAAGAGATGGCATCTTGATGTTGTCTTGCAGAACTGCAAAGCTCAGCCAAAACAGAGCTCAGTTGCTTTGACAATGAACATCTGGCAGGGTGCTTATTTTTTCTACTGCTCTTTTAAATAAAATTAAAGTATCACAAACCTCACTAAAATTTATTTTCAAGCTGTCAATGACTGGAACATCTTTAATAATATACTCCCTGTGTCATGCTATAGTATTATTTTATAAGCTGTTAGACATTGCTATGTGAAATATCATTTGTCATAACTGCCCTTTGACATTTGACAGGACGCTTCAGTGCTAATAGGGAGTAGAGTTCTGCCATAAGGATCAAAATGCATGCTCCTTCCAATTGACTGGGTTTGCACAAACTTACTTTTTCTTTTCTTCTAATTTTTCTCTGAGAACAGCATGTAGGGGATTAATATCTGATACTCTTATTTTAATTTAATCTTCTGGTGGTTTGTATAAAGTTTACCTATCTTCCTCCTGCTTTAAAAAGTGTTTTCGAGATACCAAACACCTTTCCAGTGTTTCAGAGGAAAATGAAAGTCTAACTGAGACTTATAGTGCTCAGAACCAGAGATTTGGTTCTTCAGGCACCAACAGAAGAACGCATTTAGCCATCTGCTTGAAGACTCTCTACTCAGGAAAAGACTCCACAGATCTCAGTCTCATGCATTGTGGCTCCACATATGTTCCGCTCCACTTGAATAAGGGTGTGTACTTCTTGAACAGTGTGGAAATAATCTTTTCAATTAATTCAAGAGGAATGTAGATTTTCCTGAAAGGAGTGAAAGAAAGTGTGATACTGGGGCTTAGAAGTTCCACTGTTAAAAATTATTTGGCAAAACATAATAATTTTTTTCAGTGCATGAAAAAATTACTAAAGGAATATTTGTATTGTTTTAATGACAATGCTAAACTGGTTTTAGGTTTTCGATATAAGCCCTTCCTTGTCAAAAACTTCTCTTGAATTTGTTGTTCTTCAGGGAAAAATAATGAAACCTATTACAAAAATAGCCTCTTATATTTCAGTAAGCTCATTTAATAAAGGTTTCAGTGAGATAAGAGGAAGGCAAATAGGAAAATGACTTTTCTTTGGAGGTGGGTTAATCCTGAGAAATTGAGTTAGAGGAAGAGAATGTAAACTGTAATGGAATTAATGTGAGACTAATGTGGTTCATGTCAAGTACCATGAAGAAAATTAGAGGTGTTATGCAAAAGGAACAAATCCCACCTTCTCTTCCCTAACAATCCAGGATAATGATGGTATGAAACTACTGTTTGATCTTGTTGCATCATGGGCTTGTCCTTTTACAGAGGCCAAAATCCAGTTTGAATTCCCTTATCATCGGAGAAGTATTTGCTCTAAGAGATGTACTGGTGTCGTGTTGGGACATCAGTTTTTAAGATCAACTCTCGGCTCTATTAACATAATGTACATCAACTGTAAAACCTGGAATTTCATGTCAAATTTTATTTTCTATTCAGCTGTACTTTAGAGGAGACATTGGTCCTCTTTCCTGGAGGGGCTACTTTTATTTTTCTAGCTACAACCAACCATCCTCAGCTGAAATCCTGTTATCTTGGCAGAATGATTTTGAATGCTAAAAAACCATCCAAAATTTTAGTTTTTATGAGAAATGTATTTTGAACAAAGCATTCAAAGCAGTGGGTTATTGCTGCTGCTATGGCATTTACACAGTTATTGAATAGATCCCTATGTCTATAATGTAGGACTTTTTTTTTGCTGTTAGATCATGTTTTCTTTGTGCAAATAATATGAATGAACATTGTCTCAGTCAATGTACTTATACTTGTCTAAAATCACATCAAGACCTATTGTGCATCTTCCAGAAAGAAAGCCAGACAATGCTGCGTGTCAGCCACAGTCATTCTGTTGGTTTAGTTGAAGCATTGAAATACCATTTGACCACTGTGAAAGTTATTTCATAAAAATTAGGATATTGATCTAGTATCGATATCCAACTGAGATGGGCAAAAACACTCTAACAGTTTAAAGTTAGAAAGTGTATGTTTTATTGGCGCCGGAGAGCTGCGTGGAATAGCTTCCTAATATGCAGTGTCGAGGTATGAACAGTTACAGAGTTTATTTATCCACAAAAGTTATGAATATCCAAAATACAAATACATATTTATAACAGTGACCCCTCCTATTCTCCGCTTCATATGGAAATTAGCTTTAATGTTATTAAGCATGCGTAGTATAGTTTTTAAATTGGGTAGTTAAATTTTAAATTATTAATTGAAGAGTGGTCTTGAAGATGAAGGAATAATAGTCTTCCTCACTTGAACTTTCCACCCCTCTGGGTTTTGACAATACAAATAGCCTCTTGGGGAACATCCAGTTTCTTCCTTATGACTTCTGAATAGTACCCAGATGGGAAAAATTAGCAATTGTTTTAAATTTCTTTAGATCTATCTATCAATGCCTTCTGGTTCTTATTATAAACACAGCTAAGCAAATATAAAATGACAGTTAATTAGTTATCTGCAACTTAAAAGCTTGTTTCTAACTTAACTCTTATTAACTCTTAATTAGTCTCAGGTGGACCTACCTCTTCTAACTAATTTTAGCAAAACTTATCTTTAACTAAAATCTTAAAGTCTTAATGTTTCCTTAAATATCAGTGTTTCAATTTTTTTTCCTTTTTTCTTTATATTTTCCTTTCCATTGGGACTAAAGTCAAATAAAACTTAGGTGGCTATGACTGAGAAAAAAAAGGTTTTTTACCTTCGTTTTTTATTGTGAATGATATGAAGTTTCTTTCATGGCGTTTGCATGAAGGCATCGTATGAGAACATAAGATCTACAAATTGCAAAGGACGCTGTGGTAAAAACTAGCTATTAGCTGGCATTTTACTTATATGCATTAAAAGTTGTCTATAGTTTATTGGAGTTTGATTAATCTCAGTTTTCTGGCTTATCTATCTATTTTGGGGAATATATTTTTACTGGTCAAGCCAAGAAAATTCAAGGGATTTTTTTCCTCTTCTTTGTGTCGAGTTGAAAATTCCCTGTTTTAAATTCTATTAAATTGTGGTGATGTAACTAGTCCATAACACACAGAGAAAAAATGGGAAATCAGACAGAGTGTTTAGGAGAAACCTGTGTGTATTTTAGACCAACTCAGCAACAGTGAAGGAATAAAATACGTGGGACATATCGATATATTTCAGTATGTGGATACTAATTATACTAATCTCTTATTATCATGTTTTCTGCATTTTTCTTCCAAGAATAAAAGAAACAATACAATCTTGACAATCCTATAAGGGTTATAGTTTTTACCAGTTGATTTTTTAGGGTTAAATTTATTATTAAAGTACATATCAGAAATCTTTCTCTTTGTAGAAGAGTTCCCCCTAGTTTACTCCAAAGATTATTTGCAATTTATTACAGGTGAAATGAGCAGATTTTTATAAATCAAGATACTCAGGGAAAAAAGCCTACTGCTTTCTGCATTTACTCACCCTCCCTCAATCATGATTTTTCAGGAGACAGTCCCTATTAAGCAAAATTGCTATAAAAGATATCTTCCAAGCTGTCAGTCTCCCAAGCAGATGGCAATGGCTTGGTTTATTGCACAAGAATATCTTATAAATCACTTGTGTACATGGTGATAACAAAGGATGCTGAAGGCTTCAGTTGGCAAACACAATGTCATCATTACTACATGCTTGCTAATGTTGTCAGGAAAAAGTGTCATTGAAGTATTAAGAAAATGTCAAAAAAATAGTTGGGAAGTTTTGCTTAAACTTCAGTGGTGTAAAATAAACCCAAGTGATATGAGTAACTTTTTAAAATCTGTTTTAAATGACAGAAAAGAAAATTTACTTCTGCCGGTAAAGACAAAGGCTTTTAAAATCGTGTTTATATTATAATAGCAAATCAGCTTTCTCAGCACTTAGTAAAAAATAACAGCTGAGTGATAGTAATTAGGTTGTTTTGTGAAATTTAAAGAAATTTTTCAAATAATAACTAGAAAAGAAAATTTTCAGAACAAAATAGAACAGGAAAATACAGGAAACACTTAACTGCAGATTTCATCACCATCCTTTCTTCCAACATAATGATAAGAACATTTTACACAGGACTTAGATATCCCATATAAGGAAAGCAAGACATAGGTTAGTGAATTAATTAACTTTGCAGCTGTCATGCCAAAGGCTATTAACAGCCACACAAGCAGAACCTTCTCCTTCTCAGCTTCGGTGTCTATTTCAATAAACCTCTTTGCCTTTTAGCTGTGTCTTATCAGGAAAAATGAAACAGTAAGCAGATAGTGTACTGGGAAAGAAATCCATTTTTTTGTTTAATGTTTATTCAGAGTAAGAATTACATTCATTAAAAAGTTTGGCATATGTCCAGATATATACCAGACACGTCTGAGTGCTCTCCAAAGGCCTCGATCATTGAGCACTTTTGTAGAATCAGAACTATAGAACAGTTTGGGTTGCAAGGGACATTAACGATCACCTAATTCCAATCCCTCTGCCATGGACAGGGACACCTTCCCCTAGACCAGGTCATTCAAACCCCCATCCAACCTGGCCTTGAACACTTCCAGGGATGGGACATCCACAGCTTCTCTGGGCAACTTGTTCCAGTGCTTCAGAACCCTCACAGTAAAGAATTTCTCCTTAATATTTAGCTGAACCTACCCTCTTTCAGCTGATAGCTAGTCCTCTTTGTCCTGTCATTATATGGCCTTAAAAAAAGTCCTTCTCCAGCTCTCTTTAGTTACTGGAAGGCTGCTATAAAGTCTCTCTGGAGCCTTCTATTTGAAAAATCCCAGCTCTCTCAGTCTGTATTTATAGGAGAGGAGCTCCAGTCCTCTGATCATCTCTTTGGCGATCCTCTGGATTTGCTCCAACAGTTCAGTGTCATCCCTGTGCTGGGACCTCAGAGCACTCCAGGTGGGGTCTCACCAGAGCAGAGCAGAGGGCCAGAATCCCCTCCCTCACCCTGCTGCCCACACTGCTTTGGATGCAGCCCAGGACACAGCTGGTGAGTGCACATTGCTGGGGCATGTCCAGCCTCTCATCCATGAACACCAGCAAGTACTTCTTGGTGGGGCTGCTCTTGATTCATTCTCCATTCAGGCTTATTTGTGCCTGGGATCGCCCTGACCCAGGTGCAGGATGTTGAACTTGGCCTTGTGAACTTCATGTGGTTCACACAGGCCCACGTCTCAAGCCTGTCTAGGTCCCTTTGGATGACATCTGTTGCCCCCAGCATGCCAACTGCACCACACTGTGTGCTGTCCTTCACCAACTTGCTGAGGTTGCTTTGAAACCCAGCGTCCGTGTCAACAATGTCAAACAACATTGGTCCTAATACCGACCCCAAAGGAGCACTACTTGTCACTGATCTCCACAAGAATTTTGTTCCAGTGGTCCAATGGACACTAGATGCAAGTAAGCTGTGGAAAAAAAAAAAATCCCAGTTTAGATGAAGATAATTTTAATGGGTGTCAGAGACAATTAAACAGACTGGGATTAAACTTGTTGAAAAAAATATAATTATCAAGAAAGATGAAAATGTGGATAAGCACAAGACCATTTAGTTCGTAGGGATGGAACTTTTCTTAACATAAAAATTGGCAGTACACTTAGCATGTAGCTATAAAAGAGAAATGGCTAAGGTTTGTATTAGGTAAGATTTTGGCCTAGATCACTATAATGCACTTCCTCTTAAAAACTGCAAATAAAGGAGATGACAGATAAGAATGCAGCTCTTGCTCACTTACTTGAGATGTTCTGGCTCACATTACCTTGATCAAAGCTATCATTACAGTAGTCTCTGAGATACTTTGTGCATTGCACAAACCTCAGAAAGAAGTATGTCATTTATTATTTCGGGAGTCTTAGCTGTTTTGCAGTTTGGTATTGTTGCTCCTAAGTATAGGCAGATAAGCTAAAACAACCTTCTTTATGAGGAGTCTTATCTGAACAGAAAAAGTACTGTACTTAGCACTTTAACTCAAGGTAAAAGTAAGTATTTTTATCTATGATAAGGACATAAATGCAATAATAATGATACTAAAACTTAAAATCTAAACTTTGTTCAGTTGAAAATAGTCAAACAAGTTTCCTGAGACATAATTCCTACATGATAAAACTTGTTTACAAACAAAAGAGAGACTGAATATCATGACCCACTGGTAGGGGGTGTGATGTCCTTTACGAATTTTCACCATGCAGAACATAGACATGTGTCAGGGAACTCTTATGCTTTTATTGTACAGTTTCTATAATTTTGGCAACCAGCCCACTGTTTTGACTCAAAAAGCATTGGCTAACATGTCCTTAAGTTCTTACATTTCCTCAAAAAGTGTTGGCTAACAAGCCCTTAATTTTGTACAATACACTTCTCCACTCTCACAACAAACTCCTCAAAGGTGCTGGCACATAACACACCATTACAAAAGCTTCCCAGTCCCACAGCCAAATTCAGTATGGAATATGATAGCTGTGCTTAGCCCAGACAAAGCAAGGGAAGAAAACACTGAGTATCACCAGTCTTGAAGTCCCGCATTGGTTCTGCCGCGTGGATGGTCCAGAGCTGGGGCAAAAAAAGAAAATAAAGGAGAAAGACAAGAGAAAGAGAGAGAGAAGAAAGAGAGCCCGTGGAAAAAAGAGAGGAAAAAAGAGATGTGGCCCCTCCCTTTTATAGTTAACCTGGTGCACAGCTCTAATGGAAACTAGATTTTTCACACTCTTTTGTTGGAAGGCTCAATAATTTCCCACAATTATTTCTTGTATTTCAGGGCAGTTTAAGTTTTTTTAAAATTTTGTGCATGCCCTTGAATACTTGAGACAAAATAAGAGGAATACCAGGCCCCTTTATGGAGGAGAAACAGGAGAACCTATTGGTCCAGGTCCTGAACCATTTGACTGGGACTGTTCAAGAAAATATTAGATCATCTGGGAACATCTCAATCTCCTTTAATGAGTTTTTCTGGAGACTGGCTACTACTGTGCTCATTATCCTGCAGCAGTTCAGCTTTATTGCTATCAACAAAGCATTGCCATTTTATCCACTGATAACTCTGCCTCATTGTTGAATAGGAACTGATGCAGCCAAAATCTATAATTTCTGAATAAACAAATAAACAAAAATTGTGCTGACCAAACATTTCTTATCTGAAAAACTGTCTGTAACTTTCATAAACCACAACAAAAATATTTATGACAGTTCTGTAAGTTTTATTGCATGATTTTTGTCAATGGCTTACTGTGGAATTGTACCATAAATGTTTTCACTGAAGTACATCACAAAGCAAAAGCCAACTGCAGTAGATTTTAAATAATATACACATATAATGTAAAGAAAAACTGAAATCCTGAACTCCTGAAGACTGATGATGGTTCTATCACTGACTACAAGTGGATTAGTATTGCACTTGAACATTTCCTCTGCACAATTTAGGCACCATTTTGGACAACACTAGTCTGCACCCACAGCTCTTGACAGGTGCATTTAAGTGAGAATTAATAAATCCATTAAGTCAATGTTTTAAATGTGGCTACAAATATATTTGGTGCTAGTAAGTGAATATGCATGTGCTCAAGTAAGAGCTTTCCTTCAAAATTTTAGGATTTTACTATATATATTTAAAATAAATGTATTATCACACACATAAGGCTCTCTCAAAAGTTATACACATGTCTTTGCTTGAAGAACTAAATCATGATTTTTCCATTTTAAAATGCTAGAGGTGAAGTATCAGTGAGAAGCTAGTAGAGCAAGATCTTTCTCAGTAATTCTGGAGGAATATGTGTGAGACACAGCAAATCTCATTCTGAAATGGAAAACAAGGATGACCTTATTTTAATGATTTGCCTGAAAAACAACAACAACAAGAAGTATTCAAACTTAGCTGCATTTTGAAAGTGAGGAGGAAAAAATACTCTTTGTGCACAGTAGGAAGTTCCTCTGCCTTTTATATTTCTAATTCCAGGCAGCATGCTATCTGCTCCAAGGGGCAAGAAAACAAATGCCAAGCTTTAATCAGAATTATATTGGCTGTGTAGGGACTTTCAGATCATTTTCCCATTCCTAACAATGTCCTGCAGATTCCCTTCAGAATATCAATGCAGAGGCCTTTGCCCTTGCTGTGAAGAAAAGGTTGTGAAATACTGAAGATGAGTAGCAGGTCTGTTTGAGGTTAACATTCCTTTTTGTGATGAGGACAGGAGGAAAGGGTAAAAGTTCTGGTCTAATTTAATTCCTTAATGAAACCGAGAATTAGAACCCCTGCAGTGTAGCCCTAACCTTTTCTCTGGTGTCAAGCATTTTTTTTCCTTAAATACATCTTGGATAATGCTGTAGACTTATGGCTATCTGAGGGTTGGCTTAGAGGCCATTAATAAGCCATACTGTACTGAATTTGATGGACCTTACACATCTACCTTAATCAAAAATCTTTTTTCCAGAAAGTAGAGGCCTGTTTTCCAAAAAGTAATGTTAGATCATTCCAACATTTTTTATTTATTTACAGAAAGTAATAGCTTTACCTACTTAATTGTTAAAAATTTAAAGATACGTTGTTTTCTGCTTCCTTTTTCCCCAGTGTCCCTAAAATCCCTGGTCTTCCTTTTCTTATTCTGTGAAGGAATAGTAGAACTTGCCCAGGAGCAGGTAGCCTTCAATAGGGGTAAGACACACTTTGACCATCATGTTATTTGGACAGTAAGGAAGATGGAGAAAACATGCCAAGGAAAACAGCTCTGCTTTTATCACTTCTGGTTCTGAGGAAAAAAGGGAATTGTTTTGGATGCATTGGAAAGTCAGTAATGTGTCTCCCCTCACCTTCCCTTAGTCTTCTGGCCAAAACTTGTTCTAATTAGCTTATTTTTTAAATGGCCATTATATAGCTATTTAGTTTATGCCACTATTACTATGGTTTGAATAAATTATTATCATTGACAGATGATAATCATCACGGCCTTTTAATACTATTATGCAAATACTATAACAGAAACATGTTTCAGGGAGCACATAATACAAAGAAATGTTTATAATTATTTTACAATCAACTACTGGTATTTTTCTAATTTTTGAATTTCTAATTCGCACTATGTGTTCTGGTACCAGTGTAATACAGAGTTTTTCCTTTATGGTCTTCTATTCTACTGCCTTCCTGATCATCCCATCCTGGTTCTTCTAAATCCTCAGTTCTCTCTGTAATAAGACTTCATGATATAGTCACTCCAGATGTCTTCACATGATAGATTTGTACTTTTGTTTATCTACCTATTTAATTTTCTCTTAGAAAACCTTTCATAATGTTCTAATGTGTATATTCAGCCTACAATACCTTCTTCTTTTAGGGATTTATTTTTCAAAGAAATATACTATTCTTCTTATCAAAGAACAGCTAAGATTTTTAATGATTATTATTTAATCTATGTTTTTGAAAACTAATGTCTCCCCAAGTGAAAAAATACCTACTGTTTAAACTACCATAAAACTGCTTTATGCATAATGACACATGGTCCCATCTTGTTGCAGCAAGACAATTTACATGGGTATATAATTTTATACTTGCTTTTGAATATATTATTGCATATTAGAAGGGTGATTCAAATATTTGCAAATAAACATTGACTAAAAGGCAGCAGTGAATGAACACTTAGCTAAACTCTCCTTCCTGTGGGAAATGTTACTGTTTCTGTTGTATTTCATTATTCTGGATCAACAGGATATCTGTCTCTTCCAAACTTGTTAGAGGTTGACAACTTGCCATTTCACACTAGAGATATTAATAACTGGGATTAAATGTTTGAGTGCATGATCACAGGATCACAGAACTAACTAGGTCAGAAAAGACCTTTGAGATCACTGAGTCCAACTTCTGACCTAATGCCACCTTGTCAACTAGACACACGATGTGTTAGGATTTCATATTATGAGCTAAGAATGTTAGAAAAGAATTTCAGATCAAGTTTTTCACCTCTTCCTCTTTCTTTTTGGTGCATGCTAATAACCAGTTGCTCAAGATCTTTCTAAAGTGAAGTCTATCTACATATCTAGTTTAACTATTTAACTATGCTGTCAGGGGGCAATAGTCAGTTTCTTCATTATGAGATGCATGTAAGCATACATTCAAGATTCCATTGGCTTTTTTCCCTGTTATATAAGGGATGTTAGACATCACATACCCACATTCCTTTTCAGCACCCTGCCTACATTGCCTAATCAATGGCAAGGAACTGATATGCCACAGGAGAAAAAGACATGCACTCAAGGAACCAACAAAGCTAGAAGTGATCCGTGTTAACTCAAACTATCATCCTTTACCACTTGCAGTGAAGTAAATTCACAGGAGAGAGAAAGGTGTGCCATTGTGAGAGACAGTGAGATAATTCTTCTGAAACTGCCTAAAAACTCCATTTTGGAGACTCTTTATCTCTTCCCAGGTCAGTGTAACTTCAGTTGGGGGCTGAAAAGCGGAATAGTTCCTTTCTGCAGAATAACTGTTTTTCAGAAGACTTTTTTACAGTTGTGTCTTTATTTCTTCTATTTCTACTTTTATTTATTTTCTGAGTTGTTCTGCATTTAAGTGTTCCTACTAGGATCCCTAACATCCCCTAAAATAATATGAGACTAATATGGCTAGCCTGTGTCAACTTAATCAAGTTCTAAATATCATTTTCTCAGTATCTTTGTGCATAGGCCACGCAGAGAAGAAAATCAGAATAAGTCCAGCTGCACATAGGGACTTTCCAAAAATCCATTTTTATAAACAGATCTACAAAGTAATTTGAATAGGAAAGTAATGTAGACAGATATGTGCAATGGATGGCTCAAAGGACAGGAAAGTCACGAAAGATCTAAAAGACTGGGCAGAAAAATAGCCTTCAACTTCAAGTTTCCAAACAACAATGAAACTTTGATGTCTGGCAGAATTGTATTTCAAAAGCATTATAAATATTGCTCTTAATTTTCAGAAAAAAACAAAGCCTGAAAAACAAAGTAAATTCCCTTTTTCAGTGCTTAAAAAATTAAGAACATGGGTAAAATACAATCTATACTTATGAAAATAAGTGTGTATGTGGATACTTTGTGCAAGAAATTGGGACATGAAACATTAGCAAAAGAGAAAAAAAGGGTAGTGCTACTCTTTTTGGGAAAAGGTACCAGTTCCTTCATTCATTCAGCACCTAATCTTCCACTTTTATTCCAAATCACAACTTTCACACAGCTGTGTTTCTCAAACAAATATTTCTGCTTTTGGAATTAATTGAAAAGAAGAAAAAGGGTAGTCTTTCAAAATGCAGCAGTATTTTATTTCTATTAAATGACAGATAATTGGTTTCATTGAGCTATTCAGAATATTTGAAATATGCAATTTATACTTTTTCTGGTTTGTCTTTATTTTCTTAGCTTGTGCTATCACGATTCTCTAATAAATGGTGTGTGGCGCAGAAATATGTTACCTAGAAGACACCAAACTATCTTGGGATATGCCATGTTGGAGAAAAGGTTTTATGTGAACTAATTTGCTGTAGCTATGCTGTGCTGAAATGGCTAGACTTTTCCTAGAAATATTTATATTAAATGTCATTGAACTACAGAGACCGTATCATATATCAACTGAAAATAAAAGACACAATTCTCATTTTCATGGCAATCATGTTTGAGTGTTTCTCAAGAGGAATTAGACTTTTAAATAAGATGTTACATGCCATCTTTGTGGACATGGATCTTGACCTCCTAAATTTGTTTTCTAATTACAGTTTCACTGAGGATACTTGTTGCAGTGGGGATACTGCAACACGCATATACCAAACCAGGAGTCCCGTGGAAAGGAAATATATATGGACAGACAGATTCTTGCTAGATGTTTCAGAGATGTTTATTTCTCCAGCTGCATGGCCGGGGCTGTGCTCAGGAACTGTTCCAGTCACGGGACCAAGGGTCCTTCTGCCCGCACAGGGAACACAAACCAACCAATGGGAACGAGGCTGAGCAGGGGCAGGGAAGCCCCGTGTCTGTGCCCTCAGGGCCCCTCTCCCAGGGCTACACGGCAGGGGAGGGACCCCAACACCTCACCCGTTTTATTTTAATAAAAGGAGAATGAAAACAACTGGATAAACGTAACAAGAACAGTTTCAAGACAAAACAAGCCACCCTCCTGAGTCTTTAAATGTCCAAACAGATTCTCTGGAACATCTTAGGGCTGACAGAAGGGAGACAGAATTCTCTGAGCATGCTTTGTGGGGAAACTGAGGCAGGAGAGGGTTTAACTTCTTCCCTCCCCCTTTTCATCCCCCACTCGGCATTGGAAAGGGATTTTTGGGGAAACAATTGGCAAAAGCATGGTTTTGTGAGGGAAACCATGGATGAAAAAACGGATTGGGAATACACTGGGGGTAATAGGACATAGGGTAAAAGGGAAAGGTGGGATTAGGAAAGGGAAACTGTAGGGGGGGCTTACAATGGAGATATTGTCTAACATGACTACGATTTTTTGCATATATACTGCCTTTTACAGGAACACCATCAGGCCCAGTGACCTGCGATGCTTGTAACCCTTTTCTCCCTAGTACAATATTAAATTCCACCACCTCTCCATCTCCCAAGCTTGGGATCCATTTTTCAGGGTTATTCTTTTTAATAGCAGTTCTATGCACGAATATGTCTTGCTGGTTGTCACACCTTGTTATAAAACCATAATTTTGCTTAACATTATACCATTTTACTATCCCTAAGGTCTTAGTTACTATGATCTTTTCCTTTTTCCGAGTGCCTGCTGTTTTCTGTCTCGCTGCGTCTTTGCTCTCTCTTTCGGTCGCTCCCGTGTTGGAATTGTCGGGGCTGCTGGTGCCTGCGCGCTCTTCCCGGGGTCGCGTTTGGGGCTGCTCCACCACGCGCTGCGCGGGGCCGGGCAGGCACCGCCGGGTCCCGCCGCTCCCGCCGTGCCTCGCTCCGCCACCGACACTGCGGCTCGCGCCGCTCCGCCCGCACGCGGGAATTGCCTCGCTGCTGCTCGCAGAGTGCTCGGTGCACGTGGCCTGGGCCGCACGGTCCCTGCGCCACGCTTCCCTTCGCCAGGACACAGCTGACATTGCTCAACAGTCTCGGTAACTAAATAATATTCACGAAAATATTCTTCCATCGGCATATATTTTGACTCCAGTATTAACTGTGTCCAAACGGTTTTCCAAAAGTCCTTCATAAGAATTAAATCCCAAGAAACATAGAAAAAGTTCTTAAACAACCATGCCAGGAAGTGTTTCAGTTCTTTTTGAGCTTGAATCAAGCTAAAATTTACAAATCATTTTTCAAGAATCTTTTCAAGTTTAAGATAAATGTCCATATGCGGCTCTGAGAGCCAAGAGTCTTCCCACCGTTCCTCCATAGTTTAGATACGGAATAGCAAAGCAAAACTAAGAAGAGGAATCCAAAGTTTCCAGGGTTTACTCACACAAATCAGTCGCTTAGGGATCGGGGATCGTTCTGCTCTCAATTCTCCACCATTTGTTGCAGTGGGGATACTGCAACACGCATATACCAAACCAGGAGTCCCGTGGAAAGGAAATATATATGGACAGACAGATTCTTGCTAGATGTTTCAGAGATGTTTATTTCTCCAGCCGCATGGCCGGAGCTCTGCCGAGGAACTGTTCCAGTCACGGACCAAGGGGCCTTCTGCCCGCGCAGGGGAACACAAAACAACCAATGGGGAACGAGGCTGAGCAGGGGCAGGGAAGCCCCGTGTCTGTGCCCTCAGGGCCCCTCTCCCAGGGCTACACGGCAGGGGAGGGACCCCAACAGATACTTGGCATGAGACATAAGCACATGAAGTATTAAATTTGTCAGTGGCCTGCCAAACATATCTCTGATTGATCAGGTAAGAAACTAGAGGAGTTGCAAGAAAATTAAACAATGCCTCATACTAAAATACATGTTGCTCCCCATAATACATTCTTAAAGGTCATCTTTCTGGGTATCCTTAAGCGCATTTTCCTTCCCTCTTCACCCCTTTTTTTTCTATAAGATGCAGTTTATTGTAAAAGAAAAATCATATGATTAATTAGCTTTTATTGCTTCAAAAGAGAGAACAGTTTTACTGTGTTTTATGTCACAAAAAGCTCAAACCTGCAAATATTTTCTACTTATCATGTGTGATTCCATTATTTTCGAAGACAAATAAAATCAAGTAAAATTGCTCATGTAATAGAATTTAGAGATATAAAAAAAATGTATTAAATTGTATCAAGTTCTTTTTTTGTTGGTTTTTTTTCCCACTGAAAATTGATATTATTGCCCTTTCAAATTGGTCTACAACATATTGGTTTTTTGTTCCTAATCACAACTTTTCTGTTGCCCTTACACATTAGAAGTACAGCTCAAGATACCTATAGCTATTTTTCATTTTTTTGGAGTAGACCATAGCGGCTCTCATATGCTGCATTCTGTATTATGTTTTGCTTGTGTTTTCTGATATAACATTGCTAGATGACTACAACCATCATTTGTTATATTGCCCTTCCCTGATCAGCCCAGTCTGGTTTTTATTCCGTTGATGTTTATCAGGCCAAAGAGCAGAGTCTCTTTCAAAGAAACATCATCTGACACATACTTGAAACTGTAGGAGTTCCCTCTTCTTTCTCACATCAGTGAGACACTGAGGTTTCTTTCCTTTCCTTGTCCTTACTCGATCTCTTCGGATGCTTGTTGTATTTTAGGATTCGTCTTATCAGTGAATTGCATGCATCTGGTGTGATAAGTGTGTTTTAACCCCAGCCAGGAACTAAGTCCCACACAGCCACTTACTCTCTACCCCCCTGGTGAGATGCAGGAGAGAACCAGAAGAGAAAAAGTGAGAAAATTCATGTGTTCTGATAAAGACCATTTGATAGGTAAAGAAAAAGCTGTGTATGCAAGCAAAGCCAAACAAGGAATTCATTCACCACTTCCCATGCGCAGGCAAGTGCTCACCATTCCCAGCAAAGAAGGACTCCAACATCTGTGATGGTGACTTGGGAAGACAAACAGCATCCTGAATGTCCTCCCCTTCCTTTTTCTTCCTGTTTCTTCCTCCAACTCTATATGCTGAACATGATGCCATATGTTATGGAATGTCCCTTTGGTCAGTTGGGGTCAGCCACCCCAACTGTGTCCCCTCCCAGCTCCTTGTGCACCCCCAGCTCACTCACTGGTAGGGCAGTACAAGAGTCAGAAAAGGCCTTAACTCTGTGTAGGTGCTGTTCAGGAGTAACTAAAACCACCCCTATGTTATCAACCCTGTTCTTAGCACAAATTGAAAACACAGCCCCATACCAGATACTGTGAAGAAAATTACCTGAGCCAAAACCAGCACAGGGGTACTGATGTATCTCAAAAGCCTTGCCTTCAGTTGTTTTCCAGCTTTTTTATTTGAAATCGCAGTAATCTTTTCTCACAAATCTTCTGCAGATCCATGGATATTGCATATACGGAGCCTATTAAGGGTATCCATCCAGTGTTTCCTTGGCTTTAACAAGTCTCCGCTTTCCAAACAAAACTTCCCTGTAATTCAGTGAAAACATCCTCTAAAACTGAGAGGATTTACTGTGTGAATCCTCGGAGATATATTTTGGACCTGGAACTACGCAGAAACTACTACCACAATTTGTATTAAAGGCTATGGTAATTGAATAAAGAATTTTGTTATGTAGTAGGGAAGATCCAAGTTCTTGAAAAGGATAAGTTTTGAATTAAAACGGGGTTTTAAAAGTGAGGATATGTGTTGGGTCCCTACCCTGCCATGTAGCCCTGGGAGAGGGGCCCTGAGGGCACAGACACGGGGTTTCCCTGCCCCTGCTCAGCCTCGTTCCCCATTGGTTGTTTTGTGTTCCCCTGCGCGGGCAGAAGGACCCTCGGGTCCCGTGATTGAAGCAGTTCCTCGGCAGAGCTCCGGCCATGCAGCTGGAGAAATAAACATCTCTGAAACATCTACCAAGAATCTGTCCATATATATTTCTTTTCCATGGGCCTCCTTGTCTGATACACGTGTTGCAGTTTCCCCACTGTAACAGATATGGTCTCCAAGTAACATGATGAAATTCAATAAGGGTAAGTATATCTTTTTAAGTCAACCTGGTCTCCTGTCCCCAGCAAATACCAAATTTAAAACAGGCAGGAAAATCCTGCTAGAAGACGGGAAAGGACCGATCTGGGTGTTTTACCTGTTCAAATACGGTATTTGAGCCAAAATGACTTAGGTAAAGATATGACAAATATCACCAGGCCATATTTAGGAAAAGAGAAATAATGATTTTTTTAATTAGTTGTCTGCCTTAGAATTACCATGTCAACATTTTTAATAGAGATGTTTACAAGGGACTCTTCCTGGGTTGACAAAACAGGAGAGATAGAAATAGGGAAGATTAGAGGAAACACAATACTAATCTTCACACGGTAAACTGTTACCGTGTTTACAAAGTATTTGGAAATACAAAGTATTTTTCTTATCATCAAGATATAATTAATTTGACTTGTTGTAGAAATGATTAATTTAAGAAATTGTGGGAAAATACCTGCTTTCAAGGACAGCTAATTAATAAAACAGACTGCTTTATGAGGTTTCAAAGAGTAGATGAGATAGATTTTTTATAGGCTAAAACAGAGGACTGTCTGGAATGCTTCATAATGGCTTCTCAAATCCCATGAAATACAGTTTCTATGCATAGTCCAGTCACTAATGCCAATAGTAGTTTCATCACCAGTGTCAATGATTAAGTAATCTAAATGAAATTAAAAGTCTCCTCTGCATATCAGCAAGATACACACAGCAGCTACCTATCATTATCTTCCTTTTACAGATGGAGAAATCGAAGGACAGAAGACAATAAATGCCTGCAAAACAGCAAAATATGATTTACAGAACTCAGAATTCAGTCACATTGCTTTCTTCTATGAGTAAGAGTGAGTCATTCTTAACAACGTGACTTAGGGGACTTGCCATAACCATACATTTCATCATAAACTCCCTTAAATGTAGAAATGCTTAAAAGATATGAAGATATAAACTAAAAGGACTGCTTTCATTAAACCTCTGTGGAGCTATTGTTCTATCTTCTCTGGAGGCTTTTGAAAGTCCCACTTAGTAATAATAATTGAAGAAGGCAGCAATGTGTTTTAAGAAAATGCTTTGAAAAATTTACTCCTCCATTTATGGCATTAAAAGTCTGTATTTTTTAAAGATAAAGTAGAGGAAGAACAGCTGGGATGACATCTCTTGTTCACATTTGGGAATTCAAATGAAAAATATACTGCTATGCAAATGGTAGAGCTTTATAGAAAATGTTTTGTTTACTGCTTGGAAAACTGATGATTTGACTGAATCAACAAGATGCCCAAATAATACTCCACAGTTTGCACCTGCTTGTCTTGTTTTGATGAATGTAAAACAACGCAGCTTAAGCATGACCAGGTGTAATGCAGGAACACATATGCTCAAGCACTCTGTTTTTCTTACTCTTCATTCCTCCTTCCCTCCTTAAATCAGTTTTCACAGGCATTTTTTTTTAAGAAACCTGACAGAAGGGTTCACCGCCCAACTCTTTCACTCTGATAATTGGGCATCACTGTAAGCTTTGCATCCTTCTTTCCTCCACTTTACTGATCTAAATTACTTGCTCAAAATACCACTTTTTTATGTGACTGCAAAGAACATGATCCTTTCTTGCCTCTGTACTAAAGAGCTAATACTAAGAAGTATTGTGTCTGTCTTTGGCAACTAGAAGCCCCTAGGGAAATCTGAAGGTCTTTGGCAACTAGAAGCCCCTAGGGAAATCTGAAGATCTCTTTCCAGAAGCATCTTGTTATTACTGGAAAAAATTCTAATTTTTAATTTACTGTAAGATTTTTATTTTTCTTTTGCATGTTTGTGTGTGTGTGTGCAGAGATTTTCTTTTTGAACTCCAGATTAAGTTTGGAATATTTTTCATTAAGCACAGTGATAAAGAATGTACCAAAACCAGTACCTCAAATAGAAACCAAAAATCCTTATCTTTATCCAGTTTTAAATATAATTTTTCCTTCTGGGATCAACAATCTATGTCTATAGGAACTGTTTCCTCTCAAAGTATTCAGTTTTCATTAATGAATTAATTAATAAAAGCTGGGCTACTCTACATTAGGAACTATACTATTTCCAGCTCATCGATGAACTGGAGTAGTTTGGAGAGTTGAGGAGCAAGACTTATCTCTAGTTATGTCTTTATTACTGTTGGGATATGCACATATATACGTGGGGAATGCAGTCTTGGGGGAAAAATGAAATATAAAGGAAAGAAATGCATCCATATGTTTTATCTGGACCTGTGCTAAGTATTCCATGGATAGAAAAAGAAGGCACCAAACAGGAAATTTCATTGAGGAAAAAAGATATTGTTAAAGCGGTGCTAGAAATAAGTATTTATCAATGACATCTGAAATCTGTACTAAAATTTAGAATTCCTTGGCTCTGTCACATCCCCAGAAAGAAAGGGATGGGAATGTCTCTACAACAAGAATTCCATTTTCATTGATATGGTATGTACTAAACATATAGCCTCAGTGGAAAATTTGAGAAAAAAATCTGATCAAAAGTTATTAACTAATAAATGTATAAATGCACAGATGCTTAATATACTTACAACCATCTCTACATAAAGAGAAGCTGCTGGAAAAAAAATGGAGCTGCAGTCTATTTAGTACTTATTAAGCAAGAATAATATGCAAAACATAAACTTCACATCAAACTGAGACAAGAAAGTCTGTGCCTATAATTTGAAAAACCCCAACTGTAACATGAAGGTTATGTGGACTCTAGCAGCTTAATTTGAATCTGCATCTAATTGTAACAACAGGAGTCTCTCCCTTTGTGACAAAAGTAATGAAAATCACTCATAGAATCATAGAATATCCTGAGCAGGAAGGGACCCTCAAGGATCATCAAAGTCTAACCCCTGCACAGGACAGCCCCAAGAGTCACACCCTGTGCCTAAGAGTACTTTCAAAACACTTCTTGAGCTCTGTCAGGCTTGGTGCTGTGACCATTTCCCTGGGGAGCCTGTTCCAGTGCCCAACCACCCTCTGGGTGAAGAAACTTGTCCTAATATCCGACCTAAACCTCTCCTGACACAGCTTCATGATGCTCCCTTGGGTCCTGTCACTGGTCATCAGAGAGAAGAGATCAGTGTCTGCCCCTCCACTTCCCCTCACGAGGAAGTTGTAACTGCAATGAGATCTTCCCTCAGTCTCCTCTTCCCCAGGCTGAGCACACCAAGTGACCTCAGCCCCTCCTCATGTGGCTTCCCCTCCAGACCCCTCACCATGTTTGTAGCTCTACATTAGATGCTGTCTAATAGCTTTATATCTTTTTAATGTTGTGGCACCCAAAACTGCACAAAGGACTCAAGGCGAGGCTGCCCCAGTGCAGAGCAGAGAGGGACAATCCCCTCCCTTGCTCAGCTGGTGATGCTGTGCCTGATATTATCCGTGAGTTAGAGGAGGCAGTGGAGCACACAGTCTTCAAGTGCGTAGATAAAACCAAACTCAGGGGAGACAAGTTGATGTGCTTGCAGTTAGGGAAAGAGGCCAAACATCCAAAGAGGCCTGGACAAGCTAGGGGAAGGGACATATAGGAATCTTGTGAATTTGAGCAAGGACAAGCATGAAGTGCTGGTCCTGGGGCAGAAGAGCTCCTATACTGGAAACAGGTTGCAAAGAGGCAGGCTGGGAACAGCTCTGGGAAATCTATGGCGAGCAGCAAGATGAGGCTGAGGCAGCAAAGGGGGCCAACATCTTCCTGGTCTCTATGAACAGGACCATGGCCAGGAGATATGGGCAGCAATTTATCCTCTACACAAATACACAATACTTACTTCAGTTTTTCTCCCCTGATAACAAGAAAGGCATCAACAAATTAGAGTGTATTCAGGAGAGGGTCCTCAGGGTGGAGATAGTGGGAGAACTTGCCCTGTAGGATCATGCGGAGAGACAAGATCTGGAGCAAGGATGGCTTCAAGAGCAGCTTCCCAAATGCTTTCAAGGGATGTTATCAAGGAGATGGTCTTTCTCAACTGTGTGGTGGGAGGAAGAGGGACACTGGCCACAAATTGGGCCAAGAGATGTTCATGCTGGATTACAAGGTGAAATTTCTTCACCTAAACGACAGGTCAGCAGTGGGTCAGGTGGCCCAGAAATGCTGCACTTTTGGAGGTTTTCAACACCCACTGGGACAAAGCCCTGAGCAGCCAGATCTGAACTCAGAGCTGGCCCTGCTGTGAGTAGGAGCTCATGAACTTCCTTCCAGCCTGAATTTCCTCTGGTTCCACGATTCTATGAAAGTCCTGTTTCCTGACCAGAACAATGCACATGCTGTAAATAAATGTAAAAGCCATGTTTTTGTGTGATTTTGTCCAAGAAATTGCAAAAGGGTTAAGAATCAGACTTCGAAGGACTCCCTGTTGTGGCTTTATAGGAAAAAATCTATCTCTTATATAGAATATTACACAGACACATTTATGAGGAGATTTTTAGTTTGTTTATTTTTCTTTCTGAAACATGAAAAAGAGCAAACATGAAAAAGAGCAGCTTGTGGCTGCTCTTCTTTGGACAAGTTTCTGCTGTTATTTTTGTTAAAGATTAGTAGTAGGAGGTAAAAAAACTAATGATCAAAGGTACAGTTAACTATAACAAGCAAAAATCCCCAGGAAAGAATGTCAGTATGGCTAAACATTATGAGAACTAACTTCAGCCTTAATTATTGCATACCATAGCAATAAAGACTTTATTTCTTTCTTTATACTAAAACCATGTCTTTACTTACTTTCTTTTCTGTTTTGTAGTTTCCCTTCCAATTCTTTCCTGAGAGGGACTGTTCCTCAATGAGGTCTCATAACATTTGCTTGTGGACTTTTTTCAGAATTTTTATGCCAGAAGTCTAAGAACTATGCCTAGAGGTGGAAATGTTAACAGTGACCATAAAGGCCCTTTGGTGGTCCAAGAGACATTGTAGGCAAGTTTTGGCAAGTACCTTCCTGTAACCTAATTTTTTTTTCTCTAACAAACCCCAGCAACATCTCCTAGGAAGTATCATTTAGTCTGAGACTGGTGAAGTGTCTGTTTTATTTTCTTTTATGCAGGCAGACACTGTAGGCAGCCTGTGTCTGACAGAACTGAACGCAGTTCTGTTCCTTTCCTGAAGGCAACAAGACTCACTGCAGATCCCCTGCCCTAAGCTGTCCACTGAACATTGTCCATCTGCATTGAAAGAGAAGGCAAATAAACACTACAACTGAGAGATTTCATTTAACATTTACTTTAAAATCATTTCACAAAACTATTGTTGCTTTGAGGTTTGTGTATCCAAAGTGCAGGCAAGGTCTGTAAAACCAAGAGCTTGAAATCCCTGTGTATCATATTTTCTATTGATTGAAGGAAAGAATGATATACTTCTCGTTCACTCACATTCTAATTAATCCCCAGTACACTTGCTCTCTTTCTCAGTCTTGGTTTGCAGGTTAGCTAGTTTATGGACCACCTGATATGCAAATCAAGGACAAACATATCCACGGGTTTTGTGCAGGTTGCCATCTTTGACTTGTGAGTCAGATATTTTGGCAACATGCTTGCAAAACTGCTAACTGAGCAAGCAGTTTTCTGAAAGCAAAAGTTGATTTAATAATGATTTATTAGTATGATCACTTTCTTCAGGATTTCTTTATCTTTCAGAAGGGTATAGCACAAAAAATTTGTCTCAAAAATGTATGTTGACATAACTGTATTGAATTTCAAGTACAATCATACCTTGAAAATGATTTTGTGCTGAAAAAAAAATATAAAAGAGACATACCATTTTCGTTAGCTTAGCCCATTTGAGTTTCTATTTAGATGTTCTATTGGCATTGTGCGAAGTTAGGTTCCAGTAATAATACAATCATTGGAATCATCTGATGTGACTTCAGTGAAAATATTGATGAACATCTGGCTAATAGGAAATATAAATGAGGTTTTAATACAATTTAACTAAAAATGTGTCATAAAATCTCTGAGAAATTGGCATGCAAAATAGATGCAATAAAACAAAAAAGATATGTTTTGATCTGTTCCAGAGTTGTGACTTTAGTCAGCCATTACATCTCTATGGATCACACTGAAGGTAAACATGATAAATAAGATAAAACCCTAGAGTTTCCTGTTTGAGAGCAACATTATTGACTCTAGAAATAGGTGTTTTTTAATCTTTATTGAGTGTATTTTTTATTTCTTATAATAGCTTCACAGTAGTAGCTTGGAGATTAGCAAAAATAAGTTCTTCTAACTGGAGGCATTTAGTCTTAATATAATCTGATGCTCAATAAAGGTTTTTGGATATTATCTTGTCAGTCATAAGGCCAGAACCGTTATAATTTTTTTTTTTAATCAGCTTATTGAGTCTGCAGGAAGTCTAAACATCGATATGCTGGTTTGTCCTATAACCACAGACTAAAGAGACCCTGCTCTTCCATGATTCACGTACTGACAGCGCTTTCTTCCACAGTAACAAGGATAGGCTACATCAGAATACAAACTGCCTTCTGCTTGCCCAAAATGCCATTCCATATATGTCCATGTGGAACATAGTGTTGAAAGATAGCTAATGGTGCAAAGCCCCCAGATCTGGTAGGGTTCCTTAGTACCGTCACTGTCAGTGGCAGGAGGGGTATATCTACCTTGCTCTTACAGCAATGCTGGATAAACATCCTGATTTATATTAAACCAGTTAGTTAAAATCGGAGCCTTTAACCATCTTCTTTGGGCAGGCTGTAAAAGCTGCTCTGAACCGCAAGCAAGTTCCGCTTCAGGCAGATCTGTTCAATCTGCAGAGGAAATGTGTCTACTGCAGATTTTGTCAGACACTTTAATGACACTCATGAAAGTCCCACCTTGGGAATCTTGGCAATTTGTATCATAAACAATGTATTTACAGGCCCTGACACTGACAAATACAGTGCACACTATTTGCATGGGTTTATACTTATATATATATATATACATACACATATATATATGTATATATGTATTTATATATAAAGTTTTTATATATATATATGTATATGTATATATAATGGTGTAGGTTGAGAGGACTTCCAGGCATAAAGTAGGTTTTTAGATTTGTATTCCAGCTAATTTATTGTCTTAAATACTTTGAGAGAGAAAGCAACAGAAATCACAGCAGTGCAGAGATTTTAGTTTATAAATAAAGGTCAGAGAAGAATATCAGATTTTAAAAAACCTTCTTATGTGAACACTTTGATTTGATGAAAGAAAAAAAAAAAAGCATTTTTTCCTCAGGACTCACAAAATAATACATACTTGTTATTAGTGTATCTTCTTTAATTCAAACCATATTCTCTGAAGATTGAAATTTATTTCATCATAAGTACCTATAAATTTTTCATGTCCAGTACACAACATAACACTTACAGAGTAAATAACAAATGCTAATGAGGCTGTAGCCATCTATCCACCCCACACACTCATATTATTAAGCTGCAAAATAGGTAATAAAAAGTTATTTTATTTCAAGTACCATTTTTTTGAGAAAAAGCATGTAAATGTTGATGCATGGTGAATTAAAGTAAATTAATCTGATTATATGAGTGAATTGAACAAGCTGTGCAATATAAATATTTTAATCACTTCTTGATCCAGAAGTACCTCATTTACAAATGAGCAATTACTTTCTACCTCATGGGAGTTTTCTTTAATTATGAGGCAGTCTAGTTGGTGCTATACAGAAAGTACATGTAAATATCAAACATCAGACCCTTGAATCTGTCCTTTGTAATATGAACAGGATTTTATATCCCTTTCTGCAACCCTGTTTTTGTTTCACACTAGTGATTTTATTTGCTGTGTTTTTACCTGAGCAGACCAGTCATTATGAAGCTTTCATTTAATCTGTGGACATAGAAACACTTCCCAGTGGAAGTTTGAATATAAGTCTATCAAATTTAAGCTTAGGCTTTTTTTTCTCAATTCCTTGTAGACCAGCCCGCCAATGCTTTAGGCCTGAGGACTAGAAGGTAAAAACAAAGTTCTGATATAAAAGCAACTTATTATGTGTTGTGTGTCATATGTGAGATATGTATGCCACTAGTCCTGCTAAAAGCTTGATCAGTCTACTGTGCACTTATGTTGCCATAACTGTAGCAAAGGATATTGGCATCTATGGATGGAATGGTGTATGCAAAAGGAGACCAGAGAATTTTGTGTGGCACACTATGGTGCACTACTCCGGGCATTCTTTATTTGTGGGGTAGGAAGTAGCCTTCCTAGCCCTACAGACTAGGTAGTTTCAGTAGGTGCCATTTATGTACTGCACTTGTTGTATTGAAAATTGAAAATTAAGGCCTCGTGTTCACTTGATGCTGGTTGTTTCACTTCTGTGCAGCTTGCACTGGAAACGCAAAAACAATGGGCTGAGAACCTTGGAGACAGAATTTTTTGTGGTCCAATTACAAATTTTTCCTTAAAGAAGACAATCAGACTTTCTAGTGTGACATATCTATAAAACACCAATTTTATGTAATGTAAGAATGAAACTCATATGAGTTTTGAGGCAACACTTTAGTCCACGTGGCATTTCGATTTTATACAAGATATTTGAATAGACTTACTTATATTCAAACAGTATGTATACTTTAGAGGGGGACAAAAGAGTTTCCCTGCGTCATTTCAGAGAAGTGTTATTCATCATATGTCTCCCTGTTATAACAAAAAAATGAAACAGACGAAACCTAATAATCTGTTAAAACATATGTGGTACTGGAAATATGTTCTGATTTTGCTATCTTTCCAGCAAATGTCAATTAAACATAAAAAATCTTTGTTTTCAAATATCAGCAGAGATGATAATTACCACAAATCTATCTTTTATGCAACTCTAAATTTCCACAATGTAACCTTACTGACAGTGACAGGAGAAAGAATGTCATTCTTCCTATCAATGGATGAGGAAGAGTCCTTAGAATTATTTCCCTTGTACTTCACTGAATTTACTGCTTCTGCCACAAACCCCCAGTTGTTTCCTGAGATACTTATTTTCAAGATCCTGACTTTGATTTTACTCTAGTGATATCCTATGAGGAATCTTCTTAATTGCCTTCTTTCTACTTCAATCTTCAACTGAAGAATTACTGCTTTTTTTAAGCACACGACTCTTTCGAGATGCAGATGAGTGAAAAATGGTAGTTTCTAAGTTGATCTTTGTATCTTTGGGATTTCTGTTTGGCTGGGGCCTACTCAAAGATTTCCATCATACTGTAGTATTGTTCTGTAGAAATGTGATCTGAAAACCTCTGAAATATAAATCAGGGTGTTAAAATTACCTCTGGGAGACATTCTGTGAGAGGAGTACATGTTCTTACAAGGGATTAAGTGCAAGAGAATGGACAGTGCTACAAGTAGATGGGAAGGGACAAGGAAAAATGGAAAATACAGAACGGGCACAGTCTCACTTTCACATATCCTGCTCCCTTGTAAATATGATTTGTTTATAAAGACTAATGAAATTTCCAATAAAACTAATCTGAAAAGATTTCAACTCATTAATGGGAAAAAGCTGGCAAACAAAAATGTAAACAAATGAGTTTCCAACTGAACATTTTGTATTCCTAAATTAATGCCATTAAAACGCCTGCCTCCATTTCCTTCAATAAAATAAATGAACTTGGAATATGCAGTTAACAATCCAAAGGACAATATAATTCATAGATTATAGTTATCAATATTAATAGATTTAAAACCAGTATATCCCTCTTTAGTTTAATCTTTTTAATTGAAAACTATTCTCATTAAGTATGAAAGATTTTATTTTTCTTATTGCTTGCAGCACCATCAGTGGTCTTACCAGTATTATTTATTAATCTTTGCAACATGAAACTTTGAAACTGTCTGCCTAATTGATACTTTGGGAAACTAATTATAATAATGAAGAAATTTGCCTGAGTACCCTGTTTACATTTCATTCATTTACTGATAATAGGAAAATAAGAAACACAAATCATACTTTTGGTTTTGTATATACAGTGACAAAATAATTTTAAGATATCTGACTGCTTCAATTTTACTATACCATACCAGGTTTGATTAAGTAAAATAAGCTTATGGCTAAGTTAATTCAATGGAGAGATCCAAATATTTATAAGTAAACACATACTCTTTATGTTCGTAACCTGGAGCTTTGATAGCTAGTATTTCTGCTGGAGTTCTCATGAACACAAGGTTTTGGCTTTAAATTTTACACTGCAGCACTCTCTTGCATCCTGTCCTTCCACATGATGAGTCATGGAAGTTAAATATATAAAAAACCTATCAGTTCAGTCTGTTGTCTGTGTCAGTGAGGATAGGCCAGCCAGTGAGTACTGTCTGTAGTTCAGTGACAGAATTAGAAGTGATTCTGTCTCTTTTTGGGGGTGGATGTTGTTGGGGGTGGATGTTATTGGGTGACAGGGCCAAAAAGATGACCTGTTTCTTTTATTATTAAATAACCAATGCCCATATCTGTCCAAATTTATCGACGTCCATATCCGTATTTCTATCAATATCTACAGAGAGGCATACAGATAAGATTTAACCTCCTTTTCCCCAGCTTGCTGGCCACAGAAACTAGAGCATGCTTCATGCATTAATGTTTCTGTTCAGGGCTTTGTGCTTTCCTTTTTCCAAAGCCTTCTGTAAAGTATATTACCTTGTGACCCTTGCAGACTGTGAGGCCTCTCTAATCTCAAAATACAGGGACTGGTGCAGTGTATCTGTGTGCCTTAATTTAAAATTAGCCATTGTAATGACTTTAATTTAATGTAGCTGCATACACTTAACCCATATGACAATCTAGGCAAGGTATTAATGTGTAGAGAAGCGATTCCTGCTGTCAGGCTTCTAATAACACATTGTGCCCTGGCATTGCAAAGTTTAGGTGGAAGGTGCTCCTAATGCCTTCTGCTGTATTCCTGAAGAAATTTCTCCTACTAGCACTGTTCTGAGTCTGGCTGGGGCGGAATTATTTTCTTCATAGCAGTCCATATGGTGCTGGTGTTTTAGACTCCTAACTCTTGTTACTAGTGTTTCAACTCTTGCTTCTTTGCAGTTTTCAAGGTACATAAAGGCATTCTTCCATAAATATATTATCTATGTGATTCAGCTGCAATAGAGACTGGATAAAGTGAATATGGCTTTAGTTTTTCTACTGGGTAAAATCATTACCCTGGAACGATTAGTAAATTACTTCATTGATGAATGTGTCTATACTAGAGTGTTTCTATAATTCAAATAAACAGGAGTTTTAAAGAGAAAATATGTGGCTTTTTAAAAACAAAAACATTTCAGTGTATATTTTTCTTAAAGTCTAAAAGTGTTATATTTCTTCTTGCTGAAAAGATAACTTTTATATAAACTTAGAGGGAAAAGGAGCCAAATTCTGACTTTGACAGTGTCACTTTTTGTCTCTGCAAATTTTTATGTCATTCCCGTGTCTTTTTATGACTTTGTTTCTGTCCTTGGTACATTGATATGTATGGAAAAAACTGGGAGAGTTAAAAGTATCTTTGTGTACAGGAGAAAATTGTAGCTAATGATTTGTACTCTATATTCTTCCTCCATATTTTTTTAAAAAACTTATTTTCTACAGGTTTTAGGATGAACTCAGATTTATTATCCACTGTCTAATGAAAAATACAGCATGCAAAGAGGGGGCTTATTGTTTATTTCTGTATGCTTGGTTGCCTTCTGATCACATAAAATACAGCAAAACTTCATAAATAGGAATTATGCATCGCTCCTTTATTTATTTTATAGCTTGTTCTTTATTCCATTGTTTGATTAATAACCTCTCACCTTCTGCCAGAATACTTTGGTTTTCCCTTGTCTTTGTTGTTGTACTCTTAACAAATGCCAGGCACCTTTGAGGCTAAAGCACAATGTATGAATTTTGGAAGAGAAAGTCAGAACAGGCAAAGCAAGGTATCTTAGATACCTACTGAGAATAGAGCTGTCACCATCAAATAGGAGAAGGGTGAGAAAGGGACGGTTTCTTTTTGGTCATTTTCATTTGCAAAAGACTTGGGAAGCCAAGAATATAAAGCTAGCAGAGTCCTAAGGCTACAGAGTTAGAAATGCCATGGTAATTTACATTTCCTTTCATGTTCCAGCTGCTACTTGCTACATGGAATTATATGAGTTTTATGTTAAGAGCCGATGCAGAGATATTCGAGAATCCTATATGTTTAAGTGTTGATCCATTTGGTAATTGCTTTGCATCTAAAATCACTGAATAACAGACGTGATGTTAGATTATTTCTGGTAATCTATTAATTACTTCCTATTAATTATTTCCTTGAAAAATTGGGGCTGTTGAATATTGGATACATGTATATGCAGGCACTGTAAGCAACTACTAGTCTGATCATATTCAAAGTGACAAAAATAAAAAAGAACTTTGGAATCCCTTGCTAAGTCTTTTTTTCTCCTGTAATGTAGGTTTATCAGAGAGGAGAAAGTTCTGTAATCTTTATTTATCACCATGGAACTAACTTCCTTAGGAAAGAAAGACAGTTAAGCCTTGATATCTCATCAGTGAGATAAAGCTACATATAGTGATAACTTTTTTTCTTTGGAACCTTTTTTTGAGACTTTTTTGACCTGGTAGCAAACAGGAATCTCAATCAAAGCATTTTATTTTCTGTATTGAGAATGATGTTTTATTTATTTTTTTCTCTCCAATAAAATGAAAATCTAGAAATGCAATTTCAGACCACAACCACACTTTTTTTTTTCTATTAAAATGAGTGAAGAACAATCGCAGACAATCTTTTTGGTTGCTTTATATGGGGGTATTTAAACGTCATTGCATTTTGTCTTTAAGAATAAGTATTTTCCAGTACCACTAGGTGTCATCCTATCGTTTATTAAATCCTGCACAACAGCTTTTCCCAGTAGCTAGTAGACAAAGTTGATGACTTAATCAGCTGCATCAAAATTTTGGTTTAAAAAGAAACAGAAGAGGCAAAAATATAAGACAAAATGAAATGTGAGAAATTAATTCCCAAAAGCTCAGTTACACAGAAAATAAGACATTCTATAAAATCAGAGACTTGGAAATTTAAAACTAAAACTCTTATTTCATTAATTTTGCTACTGTTGAATACAGAGGTGCCTTATTTTAATCTTCATCTCCTCCTATACCTCCCATTACTGACTATTACATCAGTCAGATTCCCAAAAGCACACAGGCACATAGCCAGAATGAGCTTTACCTTCTTAAGTATAAAGCTGGGACATGAAAGACCAGGCAGTTCCCCTGGACTGTTAATCCTGGAAGCAACTTCTCACGGCAAGCACAACCCTTTGCTCTAAACATCTGTCATATACATGAATGGCTGCATACACTCACATAGCTGTTCATGCCCAAGCATTTGCCCCCAGGCTGCGCTGTTTAGTGCTCCAGAGACACAAGAGAGCTCGGGCCAGGTGCTTCGGTGATGTCAAGCTACCAATGCATGTAATACCTGTGTAACACACTAATACAGGACTTGGTTCCCCAGCCGTAAGAAGAAATAATTTTCTGTTGGTTTTCTTTCTCTTCAGACACAAGTGAAGGTGAGGCAGTATTTCTGGTTTTTTGTAGGATAGAGAATGTGTCAGACACATGCTCAAAAGCTAATTCAGGATGCTACAGGCCCTGCTCTAACTACATAGACTCACAGCACACTGGTTTCACTGTCAAAAGCATTCCTTATCTGTCTGACTCTATGCTAGATCATCTGGGTATAATTTTCATCTTTTCCATTGTTGACTAGAGAATCCAAGGGCTATAAGGGAGTGTGGAAATCTGTTAAACATTTCTAATTGGTCAGAATATCCATCTGATTCTGGTTTCTGTGGTTTCTCTCTGTACCTCAGAACTACTCAGGGATTTTTTTTGTACATCCAAACTCTCTGTTGGTGATGTTCTCCCCCAGACATCTCACTCAAAACCTCCTAATTATGTTTCCACTAGAAAACATTTAATTCTGAGGCCTGCTCTTTTTCAAAAGAACCTTACACTAGAATCTCTTGGCTAATTACATCTCTATGCCTTACAGGGAGAACAGAGACCTCAGACACTGCATAATGTGGGACTATTTACTTAAAATTCAGCAGAAGTTTAAAGGTGGCCACTGGGAAAATGAAATAGTCAAATTTTGAAGTTGTTCAAAGAAACCAAAGCAATTCCACCCTCACCCCCCACACTTACAGTAATTTAACATACTTATTAGTCCCTCTTCTGTCATGATTCTACCTTTAAGTGAATTTAACTAAGTGTACCAATTATGTTATCTTAAGTTTTTATTTTTCAAAGCTGAAGCTGTCTAAACTCCCAGCATGAGGAACTTAGAAGGTGACATTTCACTAATGACTGCTCTGAGAAACTGACAGAGATTGATAGAGTGGTTTTAAAGATGTCCCCATGAGAAGCATCTTATATAAAATGAAAATGACACTGAAACTTTTAAAAACTGTGTTGTGCGAGCAGTTTTGTTTATAAGAATGTGTTGGGATAGAGAAGCACTTGGAAGTAGTTTTCCAAATGCACTGGCTTTTTTTTTTTTTAAGAAGTGTCTTCAGACTGTTTTTTAAACAACAGTTTTAAGCTTAATAACAACGCACAGAAAACTCTTTTTTGCCTTCCTGTATACCAGAAACAGTCACACTATGGGATGGACTGTGCATTGGCAGCTCAAAGAACCAGTACTGAATGAGGAATTTTCTGTTGAAAAACCTACAAACCTCAGTATTAATAGATACATACAGCACACCCCTACCCTGCCACGTATTGGGAAGGTAGAGCCTTACCTCCCAACTTGCTTTTATTAAATGCATTATCTCACTATAGATACTAGAAACCTCAAGGTTTCATTAGCACAGGTATTGCATTTAAGTCCTTGCTCTTCTATGGGAAACACAAGGACCAGGAAGATTCCCTAGGTTCTCCCTATTGCCCTCTTCCTTGTTCTGGCAGGCACAGCCACCAAAGGTTACTGCACTGCAATCTGCATTTTGAAGCCATGCATCTACACTTCAGGAATCCTAATATTAGTGGAGTATCTCTGCAGCCAAAAACCAAACAGATGAAGAGACCATCCTTCATGGAGAGAGCAGGAGCAGTTCTGGGGACCTGGGGCAGCCCTGCTCACTAGTTTAAATGTGCACTAATAGGACACAGTGAAAAAAAGTGTTTAATCACTGTGATTCAGTGTGATTTTTGTATCTAATTGCAAATGAAAGCGAATGCATATTCAAGAACACTCTGTGCCTTTAGATACAGGTAAATGTGCATCATGGGAGGTGAGCAGGGTTCATCTAAAAGTGGTATGAAACACCACATCGTATCAGCTTGGTCCAAGTGAAGATTTCCTTGCTTTGACACCATCCTTCTCTCTGTGCAGGAATCAATTTGCCACTGAATGCTGCTTGACTTTCATCAGAGAAAAACGACTTTGATATTTAATCTTTTACACCATTTCAGAAGTAAACCTCACCACTCCAGATTTAGTAGTTAAAGTAAAATTAAGCAGGATATAAGTGCTGATAGGAAATCTGCTGTTCTCCAGCTTGAAAGAATTCATTCTAACAGCCTCATCATTACTTCAGAAGAAATTTGCTTCAGAAGAAATAATGAGAAAGGAGGTATTTTATCCTCCCTTGACTTAGATATGATTTTCAGGTCTCTGTTGGTCTAGTCTCTCTTTTAGAAAGAAAAGTGTGTGAGTATAAGTATAAATGCCAACTTCACTGATTCCCCTATATTCTCTCTGTTCTTGAAAAATAATTAAAACCAGAAATAGAAGAGAGTGCTTGAGATAGGAATTGCCATCTATTGAGCGTGTGATCATAGTTGTACAGTTCTGAATGGTTTTATACAGTTCATAAAAATCTATTTCATTCACATGATTTCATATGGAGGATGCATATTGAAAAGTGGCTTAGAGAGATGTTAATCATTGCTGCTATCTGTTTCTTAAATTGTCATCCTGTCAGGTGCAGTGCAGGTTTAAAAAAACCAATATCCTTTTCTTGTGGGTATATCAATGCATTAAACTCTTCTTCGTGAGAAGCATTGCCAGATCAATAAGACATTTTATCCACATATTCACGGTGGTCCCTGGAGCCTCCAGTTTCCATCCTAGCTATTAATTGAGCCAAATGACAGCAGATATAAAAAAGATTTCCAGCTCCAAGTCCTTTTACTTGTTCTACATTGAAACCTTTCAAACTGATATTATTCAGTTGTTCAGGTGCAAGTTTTCCGCTTTATTTCTTTTGGACAATATCATGACCCCTTAATATTTTTTTTACTATTATTCTTTTCCACCTGTGGAACAACCATTACAATGACAGAGACTTTTTATGTCCAGTGCCTAAGTCTGCAATTGAAGGCATTACAAGACATTTTTATTTAGGCGATGTCAGCATGGGTTTCCAATCATGTGAGACCTCCTAGGATTTACCTTTATCTAATTATGAGATATCAATGCAGTGATGTTCATCAATGTGACTGTCTATCCATTGAAAGTTCATCTTTTGAATCTTCTTGTCAGCTAGGCTTTGCAATGACATACCCAGGATCTCTGGTTCCCATGCATCACTGACTTCATGTACCTGCCTTCCAGGCTTCCTGGCCCTGGGCATGTAAACTACTTCTTTGGTCCTGCTGATGAGCCCAGCTTTCAAACTAATCTTCCTCTAAAGAATACAAATATACCTGAACACTAGTCTATAAGAAAAAAATTAAATGGAAGAGCAAAAGCCATGAGACTTGGTGCATATTACCAGTAAGGAAGGAAATTTGCCTTTTTGAATTTACAGCTTGTTACTATCAAGGGATTATATATGACACACTGTGATAGGGAGCACTGTTTCTTCCTGCATCTACCAGACAGAGCGGTACAGAGCAGCACACGTTTATCACAAGGATCACTTAGATCATTTGTGAGTATTACAAACAGCTACCTTTAAATCTGGCATGTCTCACCTGTATTGTGTATGTTTGCCAATATTATACATGTTCTGCATATTGACATAGAATGGATTAAACAAGGTAAAAGACCTGGAAGATATCATATGGGTCACCTTTCTGGGAAATTAGTGAATGAATAGAAATAAGAGAACAGAAGAAGTTCTGGAATGAGATAAGATACAGCACAAAAATCAGAGAAGATATGGCATGAGAGTATCACAGCTGTGTATGGCATGGTACATAGGCAAGGTGTGGCTGGGCTGATGGCTCAGGAGAAGGAAGATGGAAAAAAGGGCAGAAACTCCAGCTCTAACAGTTCAGCAGAAGAGCTGTCATCACTCAGACAGTAATATTTTCAGAAGCAGGTCGGTATGACAGTGTTCCGGGACATGGAGCAGTTTGAGAAAAGGCCTCTGTTTATCTGACAAGAATAGGCTGTGCTGCTCTGGTTTCCTCTGCCCAGGCTAATAGGGTTCAGTTGGTGCTAAATGCCAGAGAAACAGTGTGCTTGAATCCAGGAGCAATACTCACTCCCACAGCTCTGAAAGCAGGGCAGGAGGTTGCTGTGGTTTGGCCGCCAGCCTTTGAAGAGCACTCGGTAGGTGCAAAGGCTGCAGCCAGCACCAGGTTCCTGGGTGAGGTGAGAGCACTGTAATATCTCTGAGTCCTTCCCTTGTGGTCCTCCCACAGACAAACAATTTTAGATTATAACTACAAACTGCTAAATGTTTCTAGCTGTCCAACAGATTCACTGGTTCAACATCCCATATTGTCAATTTTCTCAGTAATTTTTATGTTTTTCTATAACCTCCCATACACATGAACTTTGTGATGACAATTTTATCTCTCTCCAGTAACAAAAAAAAAAGACATCATAGTCCTTCTGTGTCATGTGAGTGTGACAACACTTGATAAGAAACATAAAAATAGAATAGAAATACAAAAATAAACCTAGGTATACCATCATTTTAAGCCAGTGTTAGGCCTTTTGGGTTTTATTTTTGGTTTGTTTTCTTTTCCCAGTGCTTAGGTTTGGCCGTGTTATTAAATTTTATGTTTTATTCTTCATGATTAAAAACTGGAGAAACAATCAGTGCTAGCTTCTGAAGAAAGACAATACAGTGGTATCAGCTCTTGAAATGACTGCTAATTATGTTCACTTTGTTAAATTTGGGTATTTTCAAATATCTGAAGGCTAAAGGTGTTAAAATTGGTTTTGGATTTGAATCTCTGTTGTAAAAATATTTAGATACTATTATTACCATTACTATCACTGGCATCACCAGTACAAATGTGAGTATCCAATGACAATTGGATAGTCACAACCCCAGAGAATTTAGAGTTTAAAGGAAAATTATAGTTAAATTTAGAGCAAAGATGAAAGTTAAAAGAAAAAGGAAATATCAAGGAAAACATGATTACCCATTCAAAATCCCAGTATTTTTTTCTGGTAAATTACTGTTGAAGTATTGATTTCTCTCTCATTCCTGTTTTTAATACTTCTGGTTCAGAAAGAAGAAAATTCATATAATTTCCATTTCTACATGCTGTTATTTTATAGATGGTACAATAAATCCTTTGTCTTTAACAAGAAGGCTGATTTCTTGAGTGAAGTGCAAACAGGATTCAGCTTTACCTGTAAATGGACAAGTGGTGTTTTCATAACTGAGAAGCCCTAAAAGGTTTCCATTGTAAGCTTCAAAAGAGTATGAGAGCGTCTTCTGCAAGAGTAATACTACAGTTTGTGCAGTATGCCAGCAACATGCTCAATATGCCATTTTCTACATCATTATTTTCTGGTTGTGATTTTGTTTTTCTTTTTACTGTAGACTTCCCTCCCCCCCCATTCCTTTTTCATTTGTCTCTAGGCTTAGCCTTTCCGTGCTTTCTTAACTTCAGGTTTTTACTTTTGCTTCTCTGATTAATTCTTTGTGACTTTGCCCTTAACTATCCATATTCTCTAGGGGTCCTCTGAGGGCATAATTCTGAACTTCATGATCAGAATGACTAGAATGACCTTCAATAGCATTAGGTTCATTACAAACTTTGTCAATACTAGCTCTTCAGTTTTTGCTACAGATTTAACTGTATAAATAATAATAAGACACCAGGATTTAGAAAAACTAAGCCCATTTCAGCAAAAATAACAGCATCAAGAAATGACTACGTATTAACATAGGAATTAAACTTTCAAACACAGAATTAGTCTGATAACCTGGACAGGAACAATACTGCTAAATCTAGCTAGACGCTTAAATCAAAACACCTTCTTGAAAATTATTAAATCAACCTAAAATCATTAGATTTGTTTTTAAACAAAAAAGTTTAACTTCTCTTTATCTGACAGTGTAACCTCTTGAGTAATCAGAGAGTTCATTAATTGCTATATCAAGAAGTGAAAACTGGCATTGTCAAGAAATTATCCAACTCCAGTATTGGGAAATTGAGGAAAAGCACCAAAAAACAGCAACAAAATATAAAAAAAACTTTAAAAATGGGGTTTACACCGAATTTTTATGTTACAGATGGTCCATTGCGTGTCTATGACACAGTTCAGTAAAAATTGTTGGAAAGAGCCCAACTCCAGTGCTGCATCAGTGGACAAATGTTAACATGGCACTTTTCCCAAGCTGATGTTTGTTACCTCTCATGACTGTACATGCCCTGGTTATCAGTTTTGCTCAGCACTACTGTATCAGAGAGACATACCCTCAAAATGCTAACTCATGAATGACTGCTTTCACATTTAAACCTGCCAAACTGGGCTATAAAACAAGTCAAACCTACTTCTTTGTGAAATTATCAGTGCTACTGTTCCTGCTAATGCTGTTTTTTCTGAAAATAACTTCAGGGCAGCCTGGCAATTCAGTTCCAGCTGACACAAACTACACCAGTATGAAAAATCATTATTATAAGATAAATGTGAAAGGTTTTTATTAGATTTTAGTGAAATTAAACTTTGGGTCATTTGTCTACACCTCTTTTCTTGTCTCCATATATAACTTCTTTTACTTCATGATAAGGAGGTTGGTGTAGACTTCTGTAGCAAGTTTCTCTCTCATTTTCCACTCTAAATGATTCACTTAGCTTTTTCCTATGACAAGGAGTAGCTCTTTCTTTCTATCTTGACTCTGGCTACCCACAATAGAGATGTTCTTTTGTCCTTCAAGACGTCTCAGAATATTCAGACAATAACACTTGGGATGCAAGGCCAAATACCCTCCTTCAGGGTTAGCCATTGCCATGTGTTCCTGGCTCACTCAGCACTCCATTGGACAGACCTTTCTGCTCACCTTCCCTCACCACTTAATTCTCTTTTTGGAAAAAAACATTCAGACACATGTCATCTCCTGAAAACAGCCTGTGAGTACTTTTTTTTTTGCTTTTCACTCAAGCCCCTGCAAGAATATATTCTGCTGCAAACCATAGTCCTCAACTCAACTGTTTTTCATTTATGGGAGTGGACTATAAAAATTCAATAGAGATGTTAGTAACCTCTCCCCAGCTTGTACTTTAATTTCCTCCTTGCTCATGTATTTCGTTTCACTTTTGATGACAGGCTCATGGTTTCCAGGTCATCACGATATCAACCTTTTTCTGCTCTACAAAGGGTCTCCATCTTAATCTTGCGGAGTTCCAGGGGCACAGAATGCTGAGTCTGTCCTGCATCTCCCCTCTTCTAAATGCAGAATCCTTTTCACTTCGCAGTAGCTGCCTGCTTCAGTGTGTTCTTCTAAGCCTAATCAAGCCCGAGGAAGTTGTAGAAGTCAAAGGATCATAAAAGAAACTACTAAAAGTAGAGAGATTAATCAGAGCATGCATTTTTATAACATTTATTAAACAACAGACTGCCTGCCGTTGTTGCACTTGTCCTGCCTTATAGCTGTTTCTGAGGAGCTCAACCTGCATCTGAACCTCTTTTTCACTTAAAAAAAATGTTATTAACTGTAAATACAGGCCTGAGATGCACACTAATATCTGATAAACTGAGTCTTGCACACATTTACATGAAGACGCATCGTGAGGTTGATTTTGGGCAACCATGGACTCTTATCTGAGATTTATAAACACTTCTTAAAAGAATTGCTAGTATATAATGAAATAAAAATTGAAGAACAAATATAAGGAAACCCCAACCACATTTACATCTCATTTCCATTTACATTAGAAGCAAGATTTTAGACTCCACACAGAATTGAACCTTTTTTGTTATTTAATAAACAAATTGCTTGTTTTCAAGAATGTTGTCTGTGTTTATTTTTGTTTCATTTCCTTTTTTTACCTGTGTTGTCCCTTATCTATATATGTGAAATAACAAGTAGCACAAGCAAGTAACAAAATAAGATTTTTTTAAAAGAGAATTTTGGTCTCTGACATAAATTATATTTGAAATGTCTCTTAAGTTAAAGTTTGTACTGCTTCAGTTGTTGTTCTTTAAGTATGAACCTGTTTTTAGAAATTGATTCACACAGAGAGATTTAATATTTCTTTACTTCATAGGATATAGACAAAAATCCTCTGTAGGGAAGACCGCACTTGTTTCTGATAACTATTTACATGTACTTATCAATTATGCATTACTGCATACCATGGGGCATTTATCCACCTTAAAAACAAGAACATCACCACAGACACTTAGAACTGCAACAAATATGTCAGAATAATGGTTTTATCTCAGCACTATACTTTGTTCTAAAGTTTAGCAGGGTTGATAATGAAACTGTGCTTGAAGAATTCTCCGAAGTTTTTTGTGTCATAAGAATACCTGTTACTTCTTCAACGTAATAAATATTTTTCTTCCTTTTCATGACAGCTGGGATGAAGAAAAATGAAAAGTTGGTGTTCTCAATACATTGCTTTCTCGACATAGAATTATTTCTTTCAGAATAGATATTCTTTCTTTTAGAATAACCAGCTGGCCCTTGGAATTTCATGGGCTATCCATAGGGTCTAGCTGCTTGACTAGGCTCACCCCACTTGGTAAGAATACGTGTAGGTTGAGACCATCTGTGTTGTTAAGGTCATGCAGTCAGGAAACTTTTCAATGCAAAAGGGAATCAAAAGTAAAGGGAGAACTGGTAAGTGGGTAATTGTTGGGCCACCAAGAAACTGCAGGCACCACATTGAAGAGGCACAATGTGAACCTTGTACTGATTTGAAGGGAGAAACATGAGGAACATGAGGATTTGGGATGTCCAAGAGCAGCTTGTGGGACAACACAAAATTTCTGAAAGAACACTTAAGGGAAAGGGATGGGGTAAAACAAAGAGGAAATTTAGTAGAAAGCCATATAAAAGGGGCTTGATGTGTCTAAACTGGGGCTGGTCAGTACACTTCTCTGACTAATCCTGGCGTCAGATCACCACAGTCTGCCCTACTTTCTCATTAAATCATTTCTTAAATACCTCTGTGTAATCTCACTCTCTATTTCCTGTATCAGGGCTGTGAGGGCTCATTGTCAGCTACTGGTGAGACCTATGTGAGTGGATTTGATGCCAGCAACAGGAGTCAGACCAAGGTGCCCTGTGGCCTGTGGTGTCAGCTTCTGAAGCCAGTGGAGGTCTCAACCCCAGCCACTGGGGTGGGACTGGTGTAACTTCTGGGGAAATTGAGGTGAACAAAGTGAGGGAGAGGCTCAGTCACAGCAGCTGGAGCAGGACTGAGCATCACAGCCTGTGTACTTGTTGGTGGCTGGTAGAGGTTACCAGAATCTTTGCATCTTCCTCAAACCTGATGTGCGTGGGAGTATATGTGTGTAATTCACCAGCAAACTTCTTGCTGGACCAACTAGTGAGTAATAGAGCCATGTGGAGAGTAAGAGCACTGGGGATCCAGGCAGCAGAAAGAGACAGAAAAGCCCTGCCAGTACATGGAGACCCTGCAAATGTGTGGATGCTTGGGAGCCTAGAGAGTTAAAAGTGTGTGCCTGCATTAGTGACCTTCAGTCCTAAACAGCTAGAGAAGAGGAAGGGAACTTGACTGTGTATATATGTCCACATGCCTATGTTTAATGAGTCCTGGTCATGTTTAAGTGGGTGCTGTTAAAGGCAGCACCTTGCCTTTGGCAGTCTGAGAAGCTGTCCACGTCCTCTGTGTGTGTGTGTCTGGGTTACATGCTCAACTTTGCTGCTGTCTGAACGCACGCACGACGAGTGTTGCAGTGAGCCATGACCAGCCAAATCAAGTGGACCAAGAGGTCCGTTGGTTTGATGCTTCTACAGCCCAAAAGCCTTGAGCATTCAAAAGGCTGTGAAAAATATATAAATCCCTGCCTTACCATTGGCCGCAGCCCTCCCCTCTCCTTATTTCTCAGGTTGTCTTTCCAGAGAGTTCTATGTATATTGGTAGCTAATTGGCCCTTGTTACTCATCCCTGCCTACCCCTTCTCCCATTTGCTGTAATCCCTTCTTCCCACCTCAGTAACACCCCCTGGCTGATGTTCCATTGGTTACCGTGTGTTTTCCACGCTCATATTTTGGAGGTACAAGACCCCCTGCTGTGGGATATGCCCACCCTGCAAGCCACGTTTCTTCGGCTTTCTCCGTGGGTTTTTCCTTTCCAGTAAATCCTCTCCCCCCACGAAGTCACTCCACTTCTTTCTTACCTCTTTTGTGCGCCCTTGCCATCGGTGGGCAAGGCGAACCCGAGCAGGTGTTTCGCCAGCCCTCCCACGCCGCGTTTGGTTTCTGTCCTCCCCTGCTCACAGAGGGCAGAAGATCGCCCGGTGCCCGGGACAGCGTGCTGGCCGGACGGTACTGGGGCAGATGAGGAAAGCACATCCATTATCTTGGGACAGAGAACTCCAGGTAGGCTACAGCGACCAGGAGGTATCCCTGGCCCCAAAGTCTGTCAGAGGAAGCATCCCCTTAACATCCCATGCCATGTTTCTTTTGTTTTGAGAGAAGGAATTAGCTATGTGCAGCAGCTGTAGAAGAGGCAAATGCTCTTGCAGCATTCTGATGCTTCTCTTAAGAAATTTTAATTTCTTTTGTGGCTTATATTCTTAGGACAGGAGAGATTAAAATTTGCAATAGGCATTATGAAGAAAATCAATCTTGTGTTGTAACTGATTAAGACTATTCCATTTGTTCTGTGAGGAATGATAGACATAAATGTTTCACAATTTAGGTGAACTTGAGGCAGGATAATAAAAGGAAAGGAGATGATGCATATTAGAAAAGAATTATGTGTATATGAAGCAGTGGCAAAGAGATCACCCATTGTTCTGGCCATCTCTAAGAAATGTAAAATTGAGTGCTACTGCATCAGGACACCACGACACACAAATCTGCTCCCTACATACATTATAGGAAACTCAAAATAAACTCATAAACTCAATGGGGCTACTTCAGAATTACCAAAGTGCAACCATAATGCAGAATTAAGCTCACAGGATATGACACGTTAGGTAAGCATCCTGTCTGTGGCACCATCTCTGTCTCAAGTGCAGGTTTCATTTATTTAATGAATAATGATTCCATTTTAATTACTTTGTACACTACGCCAACTGTTTTTTTTCTGGTTCCTTTCCAAGAAATAATCAAAGAGAGAAATTCATGAAGCACTGGTCAATACTGAGGTCAATTCTAGTCAATTTGCTCAATTCATATTAATTCAGTGGTTCTAAGCCTGCTGGCAAAACTTTTGTGTATGTTTTCAACATTGGGGAAGTCTCAAGAGAATGATAATAAAGAGGAGAGCATACAGTTAGCATGGTTCATCACTCAGCAGCCATGAATGATGCCAGGTTGCCTTCATGGTGAGACTGTAGATTGTTCCTTCTACAGTCTTTGTCACAACTCCACACTTGGACTCAGTTATCACTGGTTCATATAAAAGAAAATGTGAAAGATTTGTCTGGGATTCAACCTGTTGTATCAGCCACATTTCTTATAAACAGCACTCTCAAGTGATGAATTTGATCTCAAAAGAATAGATATTTAAATTAGATTTTTTTTTTTCGAAAGAAGAAATGCTTTTTAATTCCCAAGAATTCTTCAAGGGATACTTTGAGATAGAGAGAGAGAGAGAGGGAGTTTACAAGTTTCATGCCATTTCAAGCAGATTAGAGATTAGATAGATTATTTTTGGGAACTTTTTAATGGGAACCAAGTGGAAATTGCTAGGAAGGAAATATACTTGCTGAAAAGAAAAATGAAACGAGAGACAATACTGAAAGGGCTTTTGTAAGATGAAGAGTAATTGCTTGATATTGAGGTTAAATGATTGGAAGAATAGGACAAAGAGCTAGTAGGAACATATCCTGTATGACCATCCACTTTCAAACTTTGCAGTCAGATTCTAAGCAACAAACTTGTGCTAAAATTAACAGATCCATCACTTGCTTAGTTTGGTCTGGCCTATCTGGAATATACTCTTTTGAGGCAGAGTGTGGGGAAACCTGGAAAGAAAAAGAAATTAAATAGGACTGTTTCGTTCCATTTCAATGTTTAGAGAACTGGTCCTCTATAATACCAGTCTGAAACCAGAAATATTTAAATGTCAATAAGTTGTTTGAGGTCCAACACCTGTTGCCCTGTTTGGTTAAAAGAAAGGGTAAAGGGTGACATGAACAGAATAATTTACCATAGGCTCTTGCTTTGAAAGGAAAAGAAAAAAAGAGAGAAAAGAGGAGAGGAGAAAAGAAAAGAGAACAAGAAAATACAAAGAGAAATACAAAACCCCCATATACAAGTTTACCCATAATAAAAAATTTAAGTGATAAAACACATACCTCCTCTTTTTGTCTTCTTATTTTCCATAGATCCATCTTCAAAATGAGTCTTTCCTGAATTTTTTTCTGAGAGGTATTATATTCTTCTCAATGTTTGTGCACTGTAATCCTGAGGGTTAATCCTATACTAAATATAATGAGTAATAAAAATTATCTGTGATAAGGTCTGACAACAGTATTTGGAGCTGAACTTAAAGTTCAAAAGTGTTTGAAGGGCTGGATTTTGTGAGGTGCTCAACTTGATTAAATAAAATTGTTATCAACTCCTAAGAAGGCAGCAAACCAAATGAAGCAAATTCATGAATACGGGAATCCTGAGTTCCTAGGGCAACTCAAATAGTTTAGAAATTGATCTTTCTGCTGCAAGTATTAAGTTATTGATGCATACAGACACTAGTCTAAATTCTTTAGCTCTATTACATTTTTGCTTTTACTTTCTCCTTTTCACTTTTTTTTTTAAATTTAAGTACATCTCTGTTGATAGCAGGAAAAACTATTATTGATCATAATATCTGTTGCTGCCTGTTCCGAGCTTCCCCTCCCCCTCCCTGAGACAAGCCAGGAGTTGCCTCTGCCATGTGCCCTGAACCCCTTTGTTCCATGCGCGGGCAAAACCAAATGTAACTCAAACTCTTTAGCAGTGTCTCACTGGCCGGTCACCCCGGGTCCGCCCCCAGTCCTCCCCTTTCCCCTTCTCCGAATAAAAGAAAGGACCAAGGGGGGCCCGCCCTCTTTGGCTTTGCAACTCTTTCTGCGAATATCTGGGTGCTTCTGTTTCTTTTTGAAAGCTTCTAATTGCGGGAAATTAGGCAAGATGGGAGCTGTATTTCTCCCTCTTTGCTTCTGCTGGTGGTATTAGATTTGCAGCTACCATTTTGCCTCTCTTAGAGCTACTGAAATGCTGGATTGCCCGTGCTACCTCTCTAGGCCGCCCGAGGCTTTCTAAGGCATTGAACTACGAGCCTGGCCAGTAAAAAGCTGTAAGTATACCTGCTCATATATCATCAGCGACTTTTTTTGCCTTCTGAATACTTTTTCTTCACTCAATTCTATTCCAAATAAAAAAGGGCCATGGGTGAGTTAGACATTTAAGTTTAAGGAGTTTTAAATTTTCTTTCATGTTGTTTGCATTTTGATAACTTTGATATAGTTTTAAGGGACTGATCCTGCTTATATTTTTCTTTAAGCTTTATTTCAAGGATAACAGACACTTCACATTTGCATAATAATGTGCAGACACTACTTTACTGGTGGTGAGTTCACCACATGGAGGACATGATAAAAAAACAAATCAGAGATGCAAGGGAAATTCTGTGTCCAATTCAGTATGATTATTTATGTTTTTAAAACTTTTCTTGATAAACAATAATATACTTGCACACATGTGACTAAGAAAAGGTTAAGAAAAATCATTCCCCTTGGATCTCTCTGTTGTGTTTCAATGCTCTTGTTTACTCCTAGTAGGAGAGCCCAAGCCATGACTGCGGTGCGTAAGCACTACTACTCAACAGTGCTGGAAATATACAGTCAGATGTGCAAATAAAACAAATGCCAAACATAAAATTCACTTCTCTTAACTATAGTTAGGAGTCTTAACTACACCCGTTATCACAGCTAGTTTTATACTCAATTGAAAAAATCTGTCCAAGAGACAGATTATCATATCCATTGGGGACACTGTCACTATTTTTGTCTGGTGCCTATAGATATAGCTACATATCTAGCCTTAATGAGATGACTAAACATTAGATGTTGAAGTTAAGGCCAATCTCAAGTCATAAATAGGTCAGTAGAGACATTTTTATTTCTTCAAATTGTGCAACTGAAAAGCAGCTGTGGTGCCATTTTGATTAAAAAAGCCAAATTGTGTTATGGTTGGGTCTTTTCATTTGAATTAATACGGTGTTAACAAAAGTACTCCTGGAAACAATGGTGTGTGTGTTTAAATTAGTTGTTGTCTATACCTTGCAGTAGATACAGCTTTATGAAATCCAGAAAAAAAAAATAGACCAAATGGTATGAGTCTTAGTTAAAAATGTGTCAGGTAATAAAATCTATATAAAAACACCAGTGCCAGAATATATATATATATATGTACAGGATATGACATGTTCTTTGTATTTATATTTGATAAAAGAGCAATGGTGGTTTCTGAAAAATAATGCAGCATTATTTAAGGATAGACTCTCTCGTGGAAAGAATATGCAGAATTAAATAGATTTAAAAGTGCAGATTTTCTTCACTCTTCTTCCACTTTTCCTGAAACTGGAGCACTGAAACCTTAAGATTTCTTTAACAAAGTTTCTTTGTATATCACAAAACTTCTTACAGTCCTATTCTTTCTACTCTTGTCCTACTTTTCCCACTGTACAGGCCACTCTTTCTCTCTTGTTTTTCTTTCCCTGCTGGCATACCACTTATACAACATGACATAGAAAGGCAGAAAAAAATTGAAATAAACTCAATTTTTCTCTTTCTCTCTTTCTTTCTCTTTCTCTTTCTCTTTCTCTTTCTCTTTCTCTTTCTCTTTCTCTCTCTTTCTCTTTCTTTTCCTTTTTCTTTCTTTCTGTTTCTCTCTTTCTCTCTTCTTTCTTTCTTTTTCCTTTCTTTCATAATACTTATGGTATCCAATGAACTGTTCAACGGAAAAGTTCACTGAGAATTTCCAGGTAAGCACATTATGTTGTCTCTTTCTTCCATGAAATCTTTCACTACGTTTTAATGTACGTCTTTAAGACCAATTCTGAAGCTATTCCAGTGTACAAATTCCATCTCAATAGTTGTATTTTTGAGAGTCTGAAGTCAGAGTCTCGGGTTCTTTAGTGTTTTCAGCTCTTTCAATCTCAAAACCAAGGCTCATTGGTAGTAAGTCAGATCAAGTCAGCCATGAATGGTTGAAAGAATGTGATTTTCTTCACTATAATTTACCTGTGCAATTTGCAAGATTTGATAATGTTTTAATGCAAAAAATAAAATCACAGAAAAAAGTTGTCTCAGAATGGCTTTTGCTACATTTATCTTTTTTATTACATGCATGTCATGTGTACTAGTTTATTTTTTGTGTGTTAGTGTGATTTCTTTGCAAAGTGTTGACCTGAGAGCCTTTAATGTTGACATTTTCTGCTTCAGCTGGTCTGGCAGTGTCCATATTTAGCATATTGCTGGGTACAAAACAAGATATAGTGGTTTTGAATCCCTTTTAATTAGCTGCATTTCTGTAACAGCATTCATTACTTTGCAGAGTGTATCTAGAGCTGATGCTCTGTTGCACTTCTTTTAATTGTTGCTTTATCTGTCCTGAGATACCATTTGTAGCTGCCATTATTCTAGCAATCTTTTCTCTTCACAGGCCCAACAAGGTAGGATGTATGTTTATGTACACGTGTACGTGAGTTCTTATGTGCGTCTACTTTTTTGTGTTCCCAGCTCTCGCTGAGAGTTTGGACATCCTTTAGTAGCATTGCTTGAGCTGAGGTTTGGGATTCTGAGGTTGACATCTTGAGATAATTGGACCTACCTTATAGACCTTAGATTCTTTGCATGATTTATACCGATTAAAAACTCAGCTGCTCTTGTAACACAGGTGCAGAGCGGCACCTACCTGTGTGTTCAGTGGAACTAACATATCTGATGTGTGTTTATACTCTTCTAAATATATGATGAATAACAGTGGGTTCAGAGCTTCATTTATCAAGAGCTGATTTTGATGACCTGTGCTAAAAGGTAGCTTCTATGTGTCCATGAAAATGGCTCTCCTCTCCAGTTTCCTTTGACCAAGAATATAAGATTATACTAATAAAGCAACATGATGCTCCCAGGTAGTAATTTTCTGGGTATCAGGTGTCAGGGACATCTCTGAAAACATAAAGAGTTTTCACACAGGTGGAATTCAAGCTCATTAGGGGGCTGCCTAGAAATTTATTTCAATGAATTATGGTCAATAGGTCATCAAACCTACTTCATCAAAACAAAACAAAGCCAAATGAATAGGGCTTAACAACAAAGCAGGGCATAAATCAAAATTCTCTACAATGAGTGTAGAGAAGAGAAGGTATGCAACATCTGTGTCTGACTATTTGATGGATTGGAGATGAACCCACTTTTGGTGCACATATGTCACCCCTATTTTTACTAAGTGCACAGGTTAAGTGCCACAGGCCAAGTGTCACAACTCTAAACTTCTTTAGAGCTCAAATTTTTATTTGATTGTAAGGTCAGCTGATGGGTCTGCAGTTGAGAGACTAAACAAGTGCAATGTGAATATTATAAGGACTTTGATGTGAGTTCAGATTTGAGCTGCAAAGAGTGCAGGCATAACAGCAATACTGGAGTTAAATCATAGAGTCATGGAATAGTTTGGTTTGGAGGGGACCTTAACTACCATCTAGTTCCAACCCTGTTACCATGGGCAGAGACAAATTCCACTATATCAGGTGGCTCAGAGCCTCATCCAACCTGGCCTTGAACACTTCCAGGGATAGGGCATCCACAACTTCTCTGGGCAACCTGTTCAAATGCCTCACCACCCTCACAGTAAAAAATTTCTTCCTAATATTAAATCTAAACCTAGTCTCAATTTGAAGCTATTCTCCCTTATGCTATCACTACATGCCTTTGAAAAAAGTCCATCTCCATCTTTCTTGCAGGCCCCCCTTAGGTACTGGAAGGCTGCAATGGGGTCACCCCAAAGTCTTCTCTTTCTGGGATGAAGAACCCCAGCTCTCTCAGCCTTGTCTTCATAGGAGAGGTGTTCTAACTCCATGATCATCTTAGTGGCCATACTTTGCACTGACTCTAACAGGTCCATGTCCTTCCTGTGCTGGGGACCTCAGATGTGGATTCAGTAACCTCAGATCTAGGGAGATATTTAGAAGCCTGTTTATCACTGCAATCAACTGAAATTTTGATGCATAGTTGACTTTGTGAATTTGGATGAAGAGAAGTCAAATTGACTTGCCAAAGATGACATTTAAAATCTGTGGCAAATTGGGAGATCAAACCTTGGTTTTGCCTGTTACTGCCTAGTAGCTTACTGCTGGTCTGAAGTTGCTGTGTTACGAGGTGATAGAAGGGAAAATGTAGAAGTCAAGATAATGTGTTCTTTGCCGTAAGTTACCTGTAACTGCTGAGCTGCTATGTAGGATTTCTGTGAAGACTTCCATTTAACTTCAGTTGCATGTTTCAGTGTTTCAGGGGAAAATTAAAAGCACTGAACTCTAATATGAATTGAATTCTCAGTGTATCAAATAAGGTTCTGCTAATGTCTCTTTTCACTTATGCTAGCAAGACTTCTCTTTATTTCAGCAGTTTTAGATCATTGTATTCCCAAATATGGATTTATCCTCTGGACAAAGTGGGGTTAATTTAGTCGAATACTTGCCAACTGACTCTAGCTTCAATTCTCGTATAGTTGTTTTCTGCATATATGTTACTTATTAGTAGAAAGACACGCTTTGCAAATTGAGCAATGCCCCTAGTATTAATTTTTGTTAGGACTACCACTTATTTTGTGAGGCGTTTTGAGTTGTCCCCTGAAACACTAGACATGATTTGTTAATTAAATTAATATATCTATTAGCATGTCTATATATACAATAGAAGAATCCTCACAAGAACATAAGAGGTTAAACTTGATTAAAACACTAATTAAAATAATGGTGAACTCTTAGAATTTACTTGCTACAGTAATCTAAATAATAGAGTACAAATAAATGTCAGATGACTTCTCAGGCCGTGATTCTGTCAGTCACTGTGAAACAAGACCAAAATTTAAACTAGAAATCAATGATATTTTTTCTTTCCTAGCAAGAGAATAACTAGTGATGGGGATTTCAGAAAGTGCTAGGGATCATGCATTGAGTACTGTTTTCTTCGGAGCTGACTCTTCTCAAGCAGCTAGAAAATGAGATATTAATTGCAGAGATTCCCTTTTGGAAATTCCATTCTGAATGACTCTAACTTCCCTTCCAGAAAGCAGTAAGAGTCTTCAGCACCCAGAAGTTGGGTATCTGATCTCAATTCCTTAGTCTACAGCTTTCTTTGTCTGTACTTGCATTTTACTGGAATTGTTTTTCTTCATTAATCCATTTAATTCATTTTACATATGAGCATAATTCAACAGAGTTTGCAAATTATGATTTAGAAATCTTTAATTTTTCAGAGTAGTCACTTTAAAGGAAAAGGAAAAACAATGTAATGAGGAAAATAATATATTATTTGTAAAAGGATAATTTAATTTTATTTTCTGGAATGACTGGTTGCAATTCCTCTTCATATATAAGGAAAGCTCACTAACTACTCACTAATGTTTCTTGCAAATGATATCCTGAAAATTAATATTGTAATATGTAATCCCTACAGCTGTGGGTGTACATCAGCTAATATTTTAAAGTAATGCCCATTAAGATCAATGTCAATTAACCAGAATTCATTGTTTGAATATCGATCAAGCATATTTAATTTACCATTAGTGTTAACAGAATGATGTATTAGTCAATTAAGACAGCATTGACTAAGAGTCTTAATTAGATATTTAATTCTTTAGCCAGATATAAGAAAAACCTGCCCATTGGTTTCAGTGCTTTCTCTTCGTCTAGAATACCTGATTATATTACAGGGAAGGTTACTGACTTATGCACCAGTATGAACTGCCTTTTTTTTTTTTTTCAACTCACACTGATTTTCCCAGTGTTTTCATTTATCTCCTGGAATTTCGTATTTCCATCAAAGATTTTCTAAACCTTGCATACCAGTTTTCTAAAGCTAAACAAGCCCATTGCAGTGAGCTATTGTCTAACAGTGGATTGGCCTTTTCCGGAGCAATCAGGAAATAATTCCCAAGATAGTCAGTCACTGGCTGCTGCAGGAGAAAGAAGACTTGACAAACAGAAATTTATGATCCCCAAGTATTTGTGCAGAAGCTATTGGACATTTTTTAAAATAAGCTGAAATTGTCTCTGTGCCTTACTTCCTAAGCAAGCTGCTTCTTCGTTTAGTCTGCAGCCTTAGTTCCAAACTCTATTATCCCTTGCCACCTTTGCTCAAATAGACATGCCTGTTTACCCTCCACATCCCTGTTCTGACACTCTTCTGTCAGACTGAAGTAATGCTTTCCTTATGTGTGAGGTGGTAAAGGACAGCGGACTTTGGATTTGTGGTATTTAGATAGGAATGAAACATAAGAGAAACAGAGAGAAAAGACTTTAACAGACATTTAATTCTAAATACAGTATTTTCTATTAGCAACAAGAAACAGAAGAGGTGAAGAAAATATCCTCTTTCAACTGGACTGAGGCACATATCTTTGTCCCTCAAAGAAAAAAAGGCTTCAAAAATGAAAGAAAACATTTAAACATTGTTTATAGTCAATGTTTAATCAATATGAAATATAACTTGTTTTTAATATTTGCTTTGGAGAACTTTATTATTTGGAGGTGCAAAACACAATGAAATAATTCTGTCATCTTATGAAATCAAAGTTTCATACTGCTGCATCTAGGAGTACTCATAGCAAAAAGAAATTGAAGACTCATTCCAAATTGAGAACAACACTGCATTTGAATTTAAGTCTGTTTTATATGACTTTAATAACCAGTGCCAGTTAATAAAAGCTCAGATGAAGCAGTGAGAAATAGGTATTGCACATATTTAAAGTGGACAAACTCTTTTATTTATTTCAGCTAACCACTGCTGGAACAGCTGCAGATTTACAGAATCATGAATTCAGAATTGGGATGTAAGTGACTAGGTTAATTATGTCTCATTTAACAGCTTTTCTCTGGCTAAATTAATGGGTAACTGCTTCGTCCTCATATGATTTATTGTTAAATTGCCCCTTACTTGAATAAAGGTTTTTTATATATTGAATCCTGAAAGAAGAAAATTAAAGATCACTTATGAGTAACTTTGTTTCCAAATATTTTTTTCCTAGAGACTTTAATGGACTTTGTCCTTTAAAAGGTTCTGTAGTTCTGAAGCAGATAAGAAAACTGTTGTTTATTGTCTAGGGCACATGCACTGGAGATACATGTGTTACAATGTTGCTACTGATCTCCTTGTGCTAAACATAATCTTATTGTAAAGGTTTTGCAAGGGAAAATCATGTTATACTTGTCCTGTTTCCTGTGATTTTCCCTAAGTATACACTAATTGACAATGTCAGATGTGGGATACCAAGTTGGGTGAAACTTTGATTTAATCATGTGTGGCAGTTTTTTCATTCTTGCGAAGGTAAATTGTATTATGAAGTATCAAGAGTAAGAAATGGGAAGGCACTGAAGACCTTATAAAAACAGTAAAAAGAATATAGTAGTTTCTTGAAAAATTACAAACTTACATAATGAAAATTAAAGATTGTAGGACTACATTAAAGATTAAAGGACTACATTTTGACCACCTGCTATCAAGAAAATGCTCACAGGAGACTCTTGCTTCCAAATATTTCTCACAAATGTGATGGAATCTGATTTTGTGACTTTTTTGAGTTGTCAGTAGCACACAGCTTTGAAAACAATTCATGGACCTCTCTAAACATCCTTTTGGTACCTCCATGAAAGCCTTGGAATTCTTCATGATCTTTTGGTGTGCTTTAAAAATGGTACATAGGCAAATAGAAACACTATTTTAAGCTTTCACTTCTTTCTTAATCTGTCTTTTATTCTTATTTGAAATAAATAAAACTTACTAGGATTAAAAAAAGAGAAAGAAAAACATTCTTTATTAAGTAGTTAATATTTTCCTTAAAATTTATACAAAGTAGTGAATCCTAACCTGACTGTTCCTAGTCCTCACACCTTCAGTTTATAAGTTTCTGCCTTTTTCCATTGAGCAGCACTACTGGCTGAAGAATGTAGGTTTGTACACCATTCTTTGTAGAAAAAAAATATTTCCATTTTCTAACATACAGAAAAGTTGAAAGGGTATTGTAAAAGACATTTTCTAATTTGCTTTCTAATGGATTTAGTGATAAGCATGAAAGATATGCCTCACCTGTTTGCATCACTTCTGGGAAATCACAAAATATCTCACATTCTCAAAATAAGTGGCCACTGATTTTAATCTTAATAATAAAGAAAATTATGGAATAGAATCACGGAAGAAACCCCAAGAAAACATGACAGCTGTTTTAAGAGGTAGGTGCCCAAGCATTTGCACAGAGGGTTGAAACAGAGTTGTCTTAGTGACTGAGATATGCTATTAAAACTTTCCACTGCTGCCCTCCCAACAGATGTGAGGCATAAAACTCCCACACACTGTGTATTGGAAAAAATCAGATCAGAAGTCTGTGTGGAAAAATGATATTTTCTTCCTTCCTGTGATAAAATTGTCACTGATGATTTTGTAGTGGAAGAATGTGCACATCAAGAAGCTCTAATCTGATACCTGTGGCTCTGAGTTGGATCCGCATGAGCAGGACCATAGACAGGGGAGTCAGAAGTGGGTCACCATGCTCCAGGTGACAAACCTAAGTTCTGAGACTGGTGCTGGCATATGAGGACACTTGGTTGTAGGGTTCTTTCAACACCTGTGGGCTGTGGGGCTGAGGACCCAGGGAGCATCAGTGCCGCTGTGCCACATATGTGCTGTTTGCCAGCACTGCTTGCAGGGATGAAGGGTATGGGAGAACTGGGATATTCTTAGAGCTGGCGGCTTCAGTACTGTCACAGCAGTGACAAATGGCTATTGCTCTAGAATTCTTCTTGTGACTGTACACATCAAAGGACAAAGAAATCTAAACATCCAGATAAATCAGAGGACTATGTATCATGCTCAGAAAACAATCCCTGTGATATACATTGTTCATGAAGGATAGTCTGGCAGAGTAAGAAGAGAAGTTGTCACAATATCAATCCCTAAGACTGAATTCAAAACCTATTAAAGAAAGTAGTACCCATTGCTAAAAATCCCTTAGAGATTCTGACCAAGGTTTTGAAAAACACCTCAATTATTTAAGTGTTTTCCTCAGTAGGCAATTTATACAAAGCTGTAATTTTGAACATCCATATTACAGTATTTCTGGAGCCCTGATGCTTTGTCCTGGAGCTTTGATGATTCTGATCAAAAGATGAAACTTCATTATCTATAGGAAGCAGTGACTGCCTATGGGATTCTTCAGCTGATTATTCACATTATCAGAGGACAAAAAAAAAGAATATTACTGTACAGTATATTTTCTTAGGTGTGTATTGTACATTTTATATGGTTGTTATAGTGATGAGTTTTAGAGTCAAGTGTAGCTCTTAAGCGTTAAATTATAGGTTTGCTTTGCCTTTAGCTGGAATCAGAGCATATTTTTGATCTAGACAAGAAGTGTTTCTAATGTATCCATATTACAATTTAATCTGTTTAATTTCTTGATGTTATTTTGATACTAAAAGATATATAAAAGCCACCTGCTCATGCCAAAAACTTTTCAGCACCAGATATTCAAACAGAGAAATCTGCTGTAAAACTGAAAGAAAAAAATTCTTTTCTTTGATATGTGTACGAAATGGAATTATGCTCTAATTATTTGATTAATAATACAATAGATGGTGAGAAATAGGATCTTTAAGCTGTTTGAATGCACTTATGAATAAAAAAATCCTTTCAGTTTAAACAAGATATATTTTCATAAATCTTTCTCTATTTATTATTCTTGAATATTGCCCTTTTTTTCTTGCAGTCATGCTTTGCAAGAACTCTCAAGTATCACTTTTTATCCTGTTTGTAGGTAGAATCAAAAATAAGATAAATGTGCATGGACTTACATTGTTTTGAATTTAAAAAATACTGCTTTTAAAGTTTTTTTCTCCATAAAACTAATATTTCTGAATATTGCTCAGACTACTATAATTAAAAATCACAGTGGTGAGCCCTTTCCATTTATATAGTTAAGTAGATTTTCTTTTTAGGGTCCTGATTACATGTGTGACCACGTGAATTCGTAATCATTACAAATATTTTTACCTAAAGGGTTCATTTAAGTAACCTCTAAGGTCTACATCATTGGACATGTAGTACTTACATTTCAATTGGTTTAAAGGGACTGGATATCAAAAGAACTGCTGCCAAGCCCTGGCCTAGGAGGAGAAGCTGAGGGAGCTGGGGGTGTTCAGCCTGGAGAAAAGGAGGTTTAGGGGAGATCTTATTTGTCTTTACTACTACTGGAAAGAAAGTTGTAGTGAGTGGGAGTCAGGCTCCCAGGCATCTACTGACAGGACAAGAGGAAATGGTCAAACGTTGTAGCAGGGGAGGCTTAGAGTGGACATTGCAAAGTTTATTCACTTAAAGGGTGGTCAGGCACTGGAACGGGTTGGACAGAGAAGTGGTGGAATCACCATCCCTGAAAGTGTTCAAAAAGCATATGGAAAAGCACTTGAGGATATGGTTTAATGGTGAACACAACTTAAGTGTTAGCTTAGTGGTTGGACTCTGTGACTCAGAGGTCTTTTCCAATCTGAATGATTCTGTGATTCTAGGGAATTGCTGAAAAGGGACTAGAAAAAAAAAAAGCCTGTTGAAAGTACCATTTAGACTGATGAGTCCCCGAATGAAAACTGGGATCTCAGTAGCAGGGTCTGGTTATATCCTACTAAATTTCTTAATGTGTCACCTAAATGTGATTATTCTCCCATTGAATCTTTAATTAATTGCTGTATCTACTGTCCTATAGGTTTCAGAAATAAATAAAAAATAAGTTAATGTGAAAAAAGCTAGCAAATTCTTTCTGAAGAACACCCATGGACTGATGGCCTATAAATAAGTACTAATAAAGGACTTAAGAAGGTTTGGTAACTTGGGGAGTCTTAATAATGATATCTTAGAACATTTTTTCTACATTTGTAGATTCTAGAGAGAATATAGAGAACTGAGCTACCACCCAAATTTCAGTGATAATTTTGGTACATTAAAATGCTAAAAGTGGAGGCTCTGAAAGACTTTTCCCCCCTTTATCAGTCTTTTGCATGGGTTGCTCTCTCAGAGCAGCAATTGTGTCTTCTGCTGTGTGGGGACACCATCTTTCACAAACTGATCTTCAGCCGTAGTACTGATCACAAAATCTCCGTCCCTGCTTTGTCCAGTTCACATATATTTACTTTGGATGTGTTTTTAAAATAAATCCCCAAAGAAATAGTTAAATATGTTATGCATTCTGTAGAAATGTTTTAAATTTTTGGTGTAAAGACAGATAACACCTAGAAGGTAATGGAGTTATACTCTTATGACTAAAGAATTAATTTTCATCTCATGATTTTCTGCTGCCTTCTCTCTCATGGCACATAATTTTACTGAAAAGCCTGCAATTTCTCTTCTATCATAATAACCATTTATTGTTAAAATTCATTCTGTACTTCAGTGGGAACTAAAGAAGAGAGGAATAACACCAGTCAATAAAATGCAAGTGCCTGAACAATCTTTTGTAATTTAAGAATTAAAAAACTCCCAAACATATATATGTAAAATATAACTATATAAATGCGTGCTTTAGTGCCCATTATGTTAAAAATATAAGCCTTCAAAGACATAATTATCTGACAGGCATGAGGCATTTTAGAATGTTCTTCCAGAATAGGTGTGGACTAATTCTTGCTAAACTAATATTAATGTAAATCAGAAATTATACCTGTAGTATATGGGAAATTATGCCAACCTGGTAACAGTGTAATTGAAATCAGAATCTGAATAACTTATGAAATGCAGTTGTCCCAAAAGTATTTGCAAAGGCTATAGAAGCTGGAATTAAATTCATAAAACCAAAATAATTCAGACACAAGTCCAAATTCTATTCCTAAATCATCTCACTGTGGTTTTCTATTGCTGTGTTTTGTTGTGTATACTACTGAAAGACTCAGGTAGTATCGCAGAACACAGAAAATAAGCAAGAATCTAGACTGATTTTTTTCTTTGTAAATGTAAAGAGTTATTTAATATTTTGATTAAGTTAAAACTGATAGGAAAAAAACCCTCTTTTAAGTAAAAATAGTTAAACTTTCAGCACATGGGTGAAGTCAGCTTCGTAGTTGAAGAATGAAATTTTAACATTTTAATGCCATCTCCACTCATTCTAATCCCTCAGTAATGCTGTGCAACAGATAACAAAATCCAGGCAATATTCTGCAGAAGGTAAATGTGTAGCTCTATCAGTCTCTCTGTATGTGTTCTGTGTCTTGTCTGGTGAACTCGGTGTATAAAATATACATTTATTCTAGTATATGAAGTTTATTGTTGCATTTTGTCTCACACAATTTAAGAGAATTGAAAATTTTAGGTTTATCCAATTGCTTTTTATTCAAGTAGTTCCTCTAACTAAATAAGTGTATAAAGGCATTCAGAGTAAAAATGTTGCCAAATTGACATATATATGTATATATGAAATAAGTGTTGCTTTTAGGACCAAGCTGATTGCAAGAGAAACCTACAGCTTGTTATCATATGCTTGACCATGTTCTTAATGGCTCTTATATATGTGTGAAGTTATTTCAGCTTGTAGTTAGAAACTTTTATTAGAACAATTATTCTAACAGAATAACAGCTGTTACTGTACAGGAGGCACCATCTCTATGAATTTACTTTAAATTAAAGAATTATAAGTAAAACAATTGTAGATCAGAGCTGGGAATAAAGAAAAGCTGTTTTTCATCAGGTTGGTTTCCCCTGTTATGGTTTCTTGAGATGACTTGCAAATATGATTTCATTATTATGTTAAAAAACATTGAAAGCATTTGCAACTACAAAGAGCAATTCAAGATTATTTTAAAAGGAAGTAGAGAAAAGAAAATCTTTGGGATGCAGTGGAGGAATACGTGAGAGCTCATGGAGGCCAACCACCAATTTTAAGTGTAATTTCTTTCATCTTTTATGCTATGTCTAGAAGCAAAGTTCCTAAAGTGCTCAGTGAGAACTACTTGAATAAATGAATTTATTTGACATTTTGTAACATATTCCAGAAAGACTGTTAATCTAAAAGAAAAATATTTCATGACAGACTTTTCTTCTGTAATTTGAATAAATAAATAAACAGACAAACAATTGGGTAGTTTAATAACTATTTTAGCCACTCTCCATGTCTTGTTCAAAGATGTTCCCTGATAAAATCCTAGCATTTCCTCTTCTCCAGAGGATTACTAGTATTTCATTAAATGTAACATCAATATCTCATTTTGTATAACCATAAGCGGTTCCAGATTTTCATTGCAAATGGCCAAATTGACTTTTTGATGGGTGGAATTCTTGCTGTTCTGCCAACACTCTGGAGAGGGGATGTGGAATGCTCTGTGGCCATACTTCATACCTACATTGCCAAAATTTCTAGATTAATCTGTTTCCTTCTTACTTCTTACACTGTTAAGAACAGTCTTGCAACTTTATACTTCATTGAGAACCATGCACTACTGTATTTTGAACTGCCACAACATGTGCAAAAACATATTTAAGTCTACTTTGAGGGGGTTTTCTTCCTATTTTATCAGACAAGGTTGAAACATGCATGTGCATATAGTATTTTACCTTTTTCTATTGTAGTAATTTTATATTGACCTCATATATGCATTAAAAGAAATGGTGTAATAAAGCTCTGCAATATAATTATTGCAATGATCAAGCTTAAAGACTGCAGAAGGGAAATAAGCAAATAGATCATGTCATATATGTATGTATACCTGGAATGGTTTTACTGCTACTGGAAGCGCATTCAATAATGTCTCTCTTTCTCTCTTTCTCTCTTTCTTTCATGGTATAGTGTCTATAAAAGTTTTTGAATTGACAGCCCAGAAGATTGAAGTTCTCAATTTATCCGCAGAACAAGCACCATGCAGTTGAGGTAATAATCCTTCTGTATTACCTCAACCCTGACCAGGAGTGACCAGACAGAGGCTGGTGTTTCATTTCTATGAAGTCCTTGGCCTTTGTGCTGACTTTGCCATTGAGAAGAGCAATTAATACCAGCTGAGACATGGCTTTTTTGAAGGAGATGCCTGCCTGCTGTGATCAGTATTGATACCGGAGACAAAATAAATAACATTTCTAGATGACAAAAGAGACAAAGCAATAGCAAGAAGTACAGTAAGAATAAACATAACAATAAACTTCTTTTCTTTTCTTTTTTTGGTAGCTACTACCTAAAATCTCACAAGCTTGCTGGTTGTCTATGTAAAGACAACTGAGCAAAATACGCATTGCAATAAATTGAGACTTTACCTGTGGTTCTTCTCTATGCTTAATCCAAAATCCTCTGAGACATTTCATCTGTGCTTATTGATATTCAGTAATCATCTCTATAGAGAAACAAGGGAAAGCAAAAAGAGGCTTGTTTCCTTCATGTCTTCCTTACTAAATGCCAGCTGAAGTTTTCATAATTAATTTATATGAAAATATCATGATTATCCTTTTGAGTCACCCCAGGAGCTTTGTCTGAGATGGGTACACAATGGCAATTTCTGTCTTTTTCTTAAGCAGGAGAAATAGTAAATATAATTAACTCATGGGCAGTTCTGCCTGAGTACTCAGCTGTGCTTACCTTTGACCAGCATTGGATCACTTTTCTCTCTGGTGCCTAGCTGCTGGTATGCCAACTGGATCAATCAAGTAAATGAAATAATTGAGTTTTCTGTCTAGTTTCTGATGTAACATGCCAAATATGTGAAGAGGAGACCTTACTGAGCATCCTGGGAGGGTTTGTGAGAAGAAGGTCGGAATTACACCAAATGTCTTTTGCAGAGAGCCTGAAACAGTAACAGCTCTACATGGGGGTGCTCTTGGTTGTATGGCAGTCCTGCACAAGAAGAATCAGGAGACAGAAGAATCAGGAGACACCGGCACTTCTCTGCTAGAGTCAAACTACTTCCTGCCACAGATTGTGGATGATCCCGCAAGGAATGGTGTGCTGATGGATCCCATACCAACAAACAGAGAAAGTCTTGATGGAGATCTGAGACTGTGGGCAGCCTTGGCTCTAAAGAGCATGAGATTGTGGAGTTCAGTAGTGGGCAAAGAGGGAGTAGGGCAGCAAGTAAGATTACTATAATGGACTTCAGTAAGGCCACATCTGTACTGCTGTGCCCAGTTCTGGGCTCCTCAGTGCAAGAGAGACATGGAGCTCCTGGAGCAGCTCCAGCAGAGGGGGAAAGAGATGCTTAAGGGACAGGAGCTGAGGATAGGCTGAGAGAGTTGGGCCTGTTCAGCCTCAAGAAGATACAACTCAGAGGGGACCTCATCAATATCTATGAGTATCTAAAGGGAGGGTTTCAGGAGGATGGAGCCAGGCTTTTCTCAGTGGTGCCAAGCAATAGGAGAAGAGTCAACAGGCAGACCCTGATGAACAGGAAGTTCCATCTGAATATAAGGAAGAACTTCTTTATTGTGCAGGTGACTGTGCACCGGAACAGGTTGTCCAAAGATGTCATGGAGTAGATATTCAAGCACCATCTGGACCCAATCCTGTGAAATGTGCTCTAGGATGACCTTGTTTGAGCAGGGAGGTTGGATCAGATGGTCCACTGTGGTTCCATCCAACCTTACCCATTCTATGATTCCTTGAAAAGTGTAGCATTGCAGGGTAACAGCCCTTCCAGTCACTCACGGTGGCTGAAGGGCTGGGCAACGTGAGCTGTGGCTCTCAGAGGAATTTCTCTCAGAAATTCTGTCAGGGCAACAATACGGGACAGAAGGAGTGCACACTTTAATATTTACAAGAAAAATGTGTCTATCTTTCAACTTATTTGAGAGGTGGATATATATATATATTATATGTTATTCATACTATTTGCAATTCATTCAGTAAGATATCCTTAAATGGAAGAAAAAGAGAAGTAAAAGCTCATAACTTATTTTATATATTTTAAAGGAAAAAAAGTACGTCCCTTTAATTTTCATTGAAACAATTCTTCATCAGGTCAGAGCAAAGGTACATAAAGCCCAATAATCTGTTTCTTAGAGTCTAAATCAGGTGTGCACTTCCCTGGGATATCTGACAGCAAATATACATGGCTTCTGGACTACCGGGGCTAGATAGAATGATTTTATGGGTTTTTCTTTCATGTATTTGTCCTGCTACTTTTTCAACCTATATGAACTCTGACACCTACTATTTTTAAAAGATGCCTTTAACTCATGTGACAGGAAAGATGATGAAGTGTTGCTTATTTACTTTTTCTATGCCTACAGTTCTAAAGAACTGTATCATATGCCTCTCAGCATCTCTCTTCTGTAAAGAAAAAACTTCACTTTGGTTGTTTTATCTATGTAAATTCTTCAGGTTGATAGTTTCTTTACATTTCAAAACTGTTACTTATCCCTTTTGAGGGAGACACAACAACATTCTAGGGACACTGCTGTTGCCACCAGAGCTGCACATAGGGTTGAAGGACTGGCTGCACTTTGTACAAAGAAGTAACAATGTCTTCAGATTTTTTTCTCTCTTCCTTTCCTAAAAATTCTTAACACTTTTTACTTCTTGGATTGCTACAGATCATAAACTGTCATTTTCCCAGAAGTATCAGTTATAACACCCTCAATGAGTGCATCATTCTACATTTTCCTCCACTGAATTGCAATTCCCTTTTTACCACTCAGCCAGTTACATGACATTATTTGGCTGGCAAAATGATTTATTGTTTTTTTTGTTGATGGTGAAATTGTAGCACATCTTTTGTAGTTTAGTTAAAAGGAAAAAAGCAACAACAAAAAAAAGCCCACTGTTGTCAAAGACCATGCTATTTATCTAAGTAAGGAGGTACAGGGTGCTGGAGTTGACTCTTCATTCTGTAAGGATTTGTGAATATTCTGTGTGTGCAGTTTCAGCCTGACTGTGTTCCTACTATCCCAAAGAATGAGTGAAATCTGCTGTCATGAGAAAACCATAGAATTTCATTAAAATAACTTACAGCTTAATTGAAATAACCATATACCACTGTGACTACTTTCGTGAGGTGTTTTCTTGCTCATATGAAAGGATAGCAAAGCTGGCACATCTGTGTTGCAAAAATACCCCAGACAGTAGAGTAGACATATGCTTGCTGACATCTTGGTGGACTCTCTAACCCTCCCGCATACTCAAACACGAAAATAAAACGTTACAATGTCATTCAAGAGAGCAAGTGGATAGATATTTCATGAGGCTGCATAGCCAGAGCTAGAGTGGGAATAAGAGCTGATCCAGACAGAGAAGAAATGAGACAGACAGCAGGCAGTCTCTCAGTAAAAGGAGACTGGGTGTAATGTTAACACACCAAACTGCATTTATTCTTCCAACTTCTCTCCTATAATCTGTAAAAATTCAGGAGATTTAAGGAAATAATGAAATATGAAGGAAATAAAACCATTCACTCCCACTTAGCAGCATGCAGTTATGGATCTCAGTAATCAAGCACTGAAGCATTCTGCCCCTAACAAAAGCTCAAACCCCTGGCAAAATTAGAGGTACTTTAAATGCAGTTATTAATAGAATCACTAACTGGAATGGCTTACTGCTGAGGCAAGCTAACTGAACGACTTTGCAGCTCAGAAAATGACAGCCACTCAGTGCCTACAACCGCCTTAGGATATGCACTGACAAAGTCCATGGAAATGTTCATTAACTCTGACATATGTTCATTAGGTCAGCCCAGTCTCTCCAGACATACTTGATTACTCTTTTGCCCATTGCACTTAACAAAACCAGGGAGGGAAAGGGATACAGCAGATGTAGGGCAAGATTCTCTGGCCCATTAAATCTGTGATAAAACATGACTAAAACAGGCACTTCAATTAAGAGTGGAGCCTATTGATGGTGAGAAATGTTTCTCGTGCACAAGGTAATGTTGGTTTTGCCAAGCGGCTTGTCCTGTATGCTGTGGTGCTCACCCTGGAAAAATAGCAGGGCTTTGGACCCCTACCCAATCCATAATACCAAACTGCTCTGTATTTATTTCAGTGGTCTGTAACTGCAGCCAAACTATGAAGTAGAAAAATTTCTGAAATCGTGCAAAATTATTTAGAAGAGCTCCTGCTTGAGAGGATGCTAAGGAACTTCAGAGAGACCCAGAAAAGTGACTAAATGTCAGAAAGATATATTGGTTCAATTTAAAACTAGCCATAATCTTCATGAACTAGAGATATATTTTATGAGCCAACAGGTCTCTTTAACTCAGTCTGTTTTAGACTATTTTATGAATGTTTTTGATAGGCCTGGTTACAACAGAGACTGGGGGTTTTTTTGGTTTTTTTTCAGAAAAGAGAAAGAGAATAGATGGCTTCTGAAGGAAATAGCATAGATCAAACTATTTTCCCCATAGATCAACTTTTTTATTTTTTGTCTGAAATAAAGGCATCCTCTCCTGAAGTGCTGAAACATCTCTGCCATAATGAAATTAAATTTCATTTTTCTTTCCATCAATTTTTTAATCAAGAAAGTTTTCGACATATATCTGTGTGAAATGTCCCATTGGCAACAACAGAGACAAAAGAATGACTAAAATATTATATGAGACTCACTTTTTTTGTTTTAATAATTTTGATACATAGAATTTCAATTTTCACAATTAAATGTATGTACTGAAAATTCAATGAACCAAATTTCTAGGAAAAGTAAGAATCTCTATCAAATGTCTTTTCTTCTTGGTGAATGAACATGTCTTTCCAAAATTAAAAGAAAAAAAATGGGTTATTACAAAAGCAAAATTGGTACTTAAATCCTTGTCAAATTTAATCATTTCAGATCTTCTTATAAATAATGTATTCAAATCACTGAAAATTGCTAACACCAGATCAATTCTTTACTTTCCTCTCCCTAAAACAATTTCATCCTAGTTCAGTCACCCATGCTGTAGTATTAAAAGTTTTTCTTCATTCTTCTAGATTTTTCTTTAGGAAAGGGAAAGAATATATTATGCAATCACATTGAACTGTGGAGATATTTGGTATTTAAAAGGTACTTAACTGTTTAGAATTTACAAGGACCATGGAAACAAGGCAAGAAAAAAACCCCTCTAGGTATTTCCAAAAGGAGTATAAAATACATGGTTTGAAATTTCTAAAAACAAACAAACAAACAAACAAACAAACAGCAGAGCTTCATGGTCAACTTAAAGCTATATTATTAGATTATCTTAAGGGTTGTTGCTGAGTAGAAACCCAGATTTTTATTTCATGAAGGATGGTGTTTTCACTGTTACAGTGAATGTGACAAGTAGGAACCCTGACATGTGTCATAAAGTAAGATAGTCTGACAGTTTTGTTCAAATGGTGGCTTCCAGCAGCAAAAAGACAGTTATTGCTTCATTGTTTGATATTCAAATTAATGTTTTGCAATGGTAAGCTGTCTTTAATTATATTACTAACCATACTGCTTATTAATTCATTAAAAGTACTCTACACTCTAACACATGGAGCTTAAAATATATCAGCTACAAAAAATATGATTTCCAATGATAAAAACATATCTGCTGTAGCATTCTAGAAATATTTGAGGATCCTGAAATGTCAGAGAAAGAAATCTGTCATAGGTGATATAAAAACATTGAGTAGTTTGGTACTTGACAGAACAGGGATAGAAATAATCTCTACAGATAGTACCATTACTCAGTGAAGTCTCCTTCATCTGTAAAGGAAGTTTCTGACCTAAGTAGCCAGTATCATCATCTAGGTTTGATTTTGATTTGATCACTGTTCTAAAAATTTCCAAAGGGAAATAGACACGTAGGAAGTACACATACACTTTTTAATGGATGTATTTATTTGTAAACCTCACCCTATGTGTGCAGGCTCATAGCTAACATTGTCATAAAGTGAATATTTATAGAACAACTTAGGTCAGAAGTGGTCTGGAAGTTGCTATTCAAGACTCCAAAGTTAGAGTTAATTCCATCTCCAAGGATTGTCTGAGGAGCTTGTTAGCTCACAAAAGACCACAAAAGAGGATGACCATACTATTCCTATGATTATTATTTTCCAAATAGTGTAGTATTCTAGTTTGTCTTTGCAACCCATGTGATAAATTAAAGTGCATTCTCTGTATCCTGTAAAGCTTTCATTTACTTCAGAAATAAAGATTCTAGTTTTATTGCCCTCACTAGGAGTTGTTGCAAATGTGTGGGCCTTGAATTATGCAGACTTACATGACTGCATTTTTTGCAGCTGTCAAACTGAGTTTGCTTTGTAAAAAACTTATTCAAGAATCAGTTGGTGTAAAAGTGTTTTACTTAGTTGTTCAGACGACCTGATGTTTTTACTGAAGCAGTTTTGTAAATAAAAGTATTAAGCATCTCAGAAGTAAACAAACCAGATTAGAGAACTCACTACTGATTTTAGCTCATTACACTTATAAACTTTAAACTTTCTGGGGTAGAAAAAAACTCAGAATAATGTAAGTAGAATTTATGTGAATCTTTTTGGCTTTTTTTTTTTTTTAATTTAGGCTAGGATAACAATTATATACGTATACATCCTTAACCCCTCTCTCTGCAGTCAATATACGGTAATACCTGGAAGGTTAAGGGGGCAGTAACAATCCAACACAGAGGTCATACAAGTAGCAGACTGCAATAGGAGGATGCAAAATTCAGTGTGGGCATACTTGCTTCCCAGCTGGCTGCAAGTAAATTTTCTGTCTGTCCCTACAGAGACTTCTCATTGTTCTCCCCGGGGGGATTATTTCCTGTCAACACCCTCATCCCTGACCTCATTCTATCAAATGGGTCACAGAAAGGTAATGTTAGAAATGCACTAAAAAGTGATTCGATTCACTGGGGTCATTTTGCAGAAGTGGTCAGGAAGGAAGCAACACAAACTCGGTGAAGGATCTGTCAGAATGGTGGTGTGGGTTGCTGACCCACCAGGGGTGGGCAGCACTGCAACACTGCTGTCCTTGGCTGGCTCTCATGGGGTATCATTTAACACCTCAGTACCTTGTGGTCTCCATTGTTAAATTAAGACTAGTGCCATTTCGTGGGTATAATGCAAAGCTTAATTAAGAGCTGCAAAGTAATTTTGTGGCTCCTCAGAGAAGAGCTCTAATGGTTCAAAACAACATCAGGTGCTGAAATTGTAAATCCTTTAATGACAGAGCCTGGGACTCTTGAGATCTTCCACGAGGTGATTAAAAGAAGTGCTGTGAACAATTGTAATGAGAATACTACTGGTAACAAAAATAATAACATTGTACTAAGATATCAGTTTGGGCTAGATATTCCTGCTGACAACATTTAAATAAAAGAAAATTTCAGTGCCTTGGCTTTATTTGAAAAAGAAAGTATTTAAATTCCAGATCCTAAGAGGTATATTCTTAACCTGTACTGAGATTATAAAGGAAAGAACACACATGGGTAAGTCATCCTTTTGAGTAACAAAATTAAAAAGTAGTTCTTAATGACTACAGCAGTTGTTCAAAAGTTGTCTCACAGCATGGGTTAGGTTCCCAGTCGTTCTGCTGAAGTCAATGGAGGCAATTCATTTCCCACTTGTACTTATATCATCCATGAGTGCAATAACTGCTGTTAATGCTTTCAAATACTGTGTTTACAGAGTCCTTCATTTAATAAGGAGGAATATTTCCTTGGCTTGCTAATTAAGAATTCTTTCTTTGTACGTTACTTTAGAAAATTCTGAAATTATAAGACTTGTCCTTTGACTACTTTGACAACAAACTACCATGTTTACTTGAAGCTATTAATTCACTATCCTATGCAACAGAAATGGAATGAAAATTGTTCATATGCTTCTATTTTAGAGGAAAAATTGACATACTGAGTTTTGTTCAAATAACCTAACCTAATTAGGCCAGTTCTAAATTGTTAGTAAAACCATGCAATTTCACATATATCTAATCTGAAAACATGATAGACATAGAGAAATGCTTTTCTGTAAGAAGAAGGAGATGCACAAAGTACTTTTTAAAAAGTTTCAAGTTATGCAAAAAGTAGCAAAACAGAGAGGTGAAAACATATAAACCAACCAAAACAAAACACACATTAAAGTTCACATGGTCTGTATTTCACTTTGCAAAGTATTCAATAGTTATTCCTTTTACCACCCAGCAACCAAACAACCCAGTGAGGGAGAGCAGCATTTTGCGTGACAAAAATTACAAGAAAACTTAATACAAACTTCAAAAAAAATCTGAAAATTTTAAATACATCATTTTGTTCCTCGCCCATCTTAAAATTAGCAATCATGATTTACATTACAACTGTGCTTCAGCTGTATTTAGTACATTTGGAAAAAATAATTAATAAAACATGTGAAGCTAATAGATAGATTAAAAGGAAAAGTGAATACATTAAAAGCCAACCATTCCTTAATAACTAATACATTTTTAATTAAAATTTTCTGAAATGCAGGAAATTCTCCCCCCTGAGCACACACTTTCTTCTGATAATATGTAAATGAACGAAAAAAAATAAATAAGAGATTAATAGCAAAATAATTTATCTTTCTTAGTTTAAAAATACCACTTTATGAGCCTATCTTCATTTAGTGCTTTAACCACTTTTTTGCTTTGGATTGCACACACCTGCACAACTTAAAAGTAGCAGTTATCCACATGAACTAAACAAAATATATCATTTTAGCACTATGTTCAACTACTGGTACAAGCATGTGGTATGGAACTTGTTTTGGCTTAAATCTAAAATTTTATTGCCTGAGAAACACTTTTTTTAAAATTGTAAGCGTAAGGCAATTAGAATTTAAATACCTTCTGCTAAAAAGTACTTAATGCAATACCTAGTTTAAACCTGTAAACCAGCTCTACCCTTGCTTTCCACTTTTGGTATCTATAATGTACATTTCAGGGACATATTGCATTTTGGATAACCAAAGACACTATCAGTATAATTAACAAGAATAATAGAATATTAAAAATTTTTGGTTTAATTCATCTCTTTCCTTGTTGTAAAATTATTAGTAGCAAAGCAACACTGTTGTTAACACATGTACAATACTAATATGTACATTATTTTCTCTACAGTTTAAGATGAACAATAATACTAAAATTGGAACTCTTATACTTTAAGTTCAAAGACATTTTCAACAAAAATTTGGAAGAAAATAGCTTTTCCTTGCTTTTTAATGACTGAAAAAAGTGTACAAAATGGTTTATGACAAAAACTTTAGCTAAAAAGAGAGAAAAGCAAAGAAACAATTTGATTTGTTTTGTGAAATAAACTAAAAAAACAAACCAAAAACCACACAAAAGATAAAATTCACTTCTGTTCACATTCCATACTCTACATCAGTGCACTTAAAACTACCTTGTGCCACTGGAAGTTGCATGTCCTAACAAATACAGGAAGATGTTGCCAGTGGAGCAATGGGCCCAGGATTGAAAAAACCTCACTTATTTTATTAGCTTTGTCATTGGTCTAGTATTTAGTTAGTGCCCATAACTCCATCCTCTGTGTCTGTGTTCCACTAGTTTGCATCAGAGAGCTTTTCTTGTTATCTCATCTTATCTTGTATTACTTAGGATTTGATATCACTGAGGAGTTTTGCGGCGTGAGGTACAATGTCAGAAAGGAAAGAACAATAAACCATTTACCCTGCAAGTCAGTCTCTGACTATGGCAATACTGGAGGGTGTTTAAGAAGAGCACACAGCATTGGCCCCTTTCTGCTCTCCACTGACATTTAAGCTCTGCAGCATCTTTGATCATTTGACATTGCAAGGACTATCCCCTTCTACTTCTTTTACCATCTATTTATTGAGTTATTGCTCACAATTTGTCTCATCTCCTCTATCCTGCTGACACTGTGCTGCTGTGACCCCTCTGACAGGAATTTCCAGAAGTTCCCTGCCCCCAATATGAAAAAGTGCTGTATTTTATTTGTTTTGAACAGAATCTCTACTAGTTGTATTGTTTTACTCTAATTACAGTATTGCAAGTTTTGATGAAAGTCAGCTCTGCACAAGTCTTATGCACCACATTCCTGATTTTGCAAATCTTGATTACATGCCCCTTCAGTCTTCTTTCCAGAAAGAATATACCCAAATCCTGCTTTTATTCTCTCCTGGTAAGGGAATTTTTCTACATTCTTGCTCATTATATTTAACCTCTACAGTTTCTTTAGCTGTACTGTATCTTTCCAGAGATGCCAGGAATAAAAGTAACAGTACACACAGTGCTTGTAGCTTGTAAGGATTTCATTCAATGTCAAAAGGACATTTTCTGTCTTGTTTTCAACAGTGCCATACAGATAATTAACAAAAACATATGAAAAATATATAGGACTTCCAAACTAGTGCTTTCAGACCTAGGATCTCAGGCCAAACAAGAGTTATATTGCTGGAGTCCTTGATCCCTGGTACTGGAAGGGGCCCATTGCAATTCCTTTAGCAGAGCTAAAGGAAATTTAAAATGTGCAAAATTTAAAATGCCAGGGCAAACTGAGTTAAAACAACAGCATGGTTAGACATATTCTCAGAGCTGGAATCTGAGAAACAATATCCACAAAGACAAAGCAGGAAACAGAGATCTGTGAGTGCCAAGGGCCATGTACATCCTGTGTGGAGAGTGAAACCACAGTAGTACCTATGTTTAGGTACGGCTACCTGTCCTGCAATCACACTCCCCAAAGGTTGCTCAGCAGATTTTTTTGGCAAGACTTGCCAGCTGCAAAGCTACATTTTAAAGACATTTAAATTTTATTCTTAAGTGAACATTAAGGTGGCAAAATCCCCAAAACATAGGTCATACATGAATTTCAGTTCCCTGTTTACTTTGTTATTCACTCAAACACACATGGAAACACAACCACAACGATGCAAAACTTGGGAGTTTCCAATGGTATGGGAAATCAATTAAAATAATTTTTTCTCCCCTCAAGAAAAGCATTTCACCTGTTTTCAGGATAAGGATAACTAAACTAAACCTAGTTTGATACATTGCTGCTCACTGTAAGTTTTCACCATCTTCAGATGGTGTTTGGTATAAGATATATATTTCAGACAACAAGTTTCCGGAATGCCTTCTTTTTCCTGTCTCTTGGAAAAAATAAATCAAAATATCATGACTCTTATGAAGCATAGACAGTAAAAGATGCCCTTTGAGTCTCTTGTTGCTACTTTTGAGTTAATAGCTGAACATTTTGAGAAATTGCTTGTTTAAAAAAAGCTTAAAAACAACCAGTAGTTTCCAAAGTAATCAGGACCTTTTAAAACTATAAAACTTTTAAATTATTAAGGATCTGAACTTCATTTTGTCAGTACATTACTTGTTTTGAGAAAAGAGAATATCAAGATTAAGGATATTAAAATTAGATCCTAGTAGTAGCTTATTTTGAAGTTATCTTTCAAAGAAAAAAAAAGGAAAAAAACATCCACATGGATGTTTCCCTGTTTAAAAGATGGAATTGTTTATTGTCTGCTAGTTATCCAGACAGAGTTAGTTGGAGTACCCTCTACTGTTAGAGAAATCACAAAGAGCCTCACATTTGTATAGCGACAAGTTTTTTTTTTTAAACTTGTAATTATACAGACACTAGGGCAATCTATAATTGGAAATTGTTTAGTTGCTACACAGTTACATTGGGTGGTTCATCAGAGATTTGCACTGGCAGATGCCAAACCTTATAAAAATTCCATGTGTGCCGTTTACTTTACTTTCCTTTCAAATCTTATTCATTGGCCAAGGAGAGAAGAGGTGGCTTTTGCTTGTAGACTCTTTTCCTTTACAAATCTGGGGCAAATTCTTTGCCCAGAATCTGCTATGAAGCATTCCTTTGGCCAGATCCTTAACCTAATGGAAAACCACGTGTGTCAGTAGAGGCAGTGGCAGCAGGAGAGGAGCTGCTCTGTAATCTTCCTGCGCTGGGTGACTCTATGGGACACCTGATTTACAGAGTTGGTCTCATAAGAAAGAGCACCTCAGCTACATGACAGTAAAAATCTGGACCCTTATGAGGAACAGCTAGTCACAGGCATCCTGCCCAGATAGAAAAAGAAAATTCTTCAAGATAATTTGGTCTAAGTCTAAGCATGCTAGAGGAGTGCGTGAGATGATAGTGATGGTGGTCTTGGAAAAAAACCTATCTCGACTAAAATTATTATTCAGTCATTAATCTGGAGTTCCAGTCTTAACCTGTTACACTGAAAAAAAGGAAACAATTGAAAATTCAAAAATTGATTTTTTCTATATGGGAGTAAGCAGGCAAAAAATGAACTAAGTTGCAACAATAAGGAAGTGAAATACAAATATTACAGGACATCAACCATGAGATATCATTTTGCAGGAGAAAATCTTGAACTCAAGATTCCAGTAGTTTGTATGAGGTTCATGTTTGGAAAATTATGTTCCTGAGAGGCAAAAGAAAACTTATGTCTCAACATCTTTATAGATTTCGTATAATTCTTTTCAAAAATGAAAAAATAAATTAGATTTCACGTAAGATTAAAGTGTATATTTGGTCTTAGAAACCAAGAAAATTCTGGATAGAGACCACATCTTCCAAATAATTTTTTTGGTTTGAGTATTTAATTTATACTAATGACAATGTAACAGTCAAATTCGTAAACCTGTATTTAAAATGTTGGACTAAATGGGCTAAGTTGCAGAACTCGAAGAAAATTAAGCAAGATTTATTTGCATTTTTTTTCAGAAACCTGCCAAAACCACTTTAATTTCCTTAGTAATAAAGAACATCTATACAAAGTGGAAGGCTGGAATATACTCTCTCTTAATTGCAAACCTCTGCATTTATACCTTCACTTTAGGGACTAGTAAGTGAAAGAAATCCTGCACTAGGTGTTTTATATAAGACTATGTAGACTGAAGCTTACAGAAGATTTCATTGTCTTCTTGAGTGCTTTTCCTTTATTGCCTTCTGTATGATCTTATGCTCTTCCATTTTTGGGGGAGGGTGTGTGTGAGGGGAGTGAGTGCTAGGCACATGTGCTACCATAACAACTGCTACCAGTTACAGGACGAAAATCAGCGATGGAGTACAGACCTGACTTTCTGGCTCTCCTACTTGAGCCTGCCTGTTTTCAAAGCTCTCTCAGGTTGTTCTCAGGCATTTCTAATAATTTCCTGTATTGTATCCTCCAGAGGCTCAATGGATGACCTAAAGGAAGGCCACCTGACATAGAGACAGGATATTTCCCTTCACAGTCCAGTCTCATCAGTTTTACTGGTTCATTACTACAGTACAAATTAACCACTGAATTACAACTGCTAAAGCCCCTAAGCATTATAATATTAATTGTTCTATTTCTAGCTTTGCCTGGAATTCCCTGTGTTTGATGAGAATGGCACAAAGGATTATGCGCTTAGTACATTTCTGTTGAGGATGGAGGAGAGCTTCATATACAGAAAGTTTCTAGTTTTAATTTTTTTTTAATGACAAAATATTTTGTAATTAATTAATCTGAAGTGATAGAGTAGAATAGAATAGAACTTGGTTTCTTAAGTGAAAAGAGCACAAAGACCTGCTCTAGCATGACTATAGATTTCTCTGTAAGGGTTACTTGTAGGCTACAGCCAGCCCTTCATAATATTCCTTGCCAGAGTGGACATCACTGGAGCATGCTCCATACCAGTTTCTGACACGGACCATAAGCAACTATTCTGTTTGACTTTAAATTCTAGCGAGAGCTAATACTGTCCCCAAATCTGCCCTGGTCTTGGGAATAGAAAAATAGAATTTCTCCACAATGCTTCCAGCGCCAAAGCTTAAATTCTCCTTGCAAGCCGTGGTGAAGACTGTAATATTACAAACTGTTTCTCTATAACTCATCGAAGTACTTTGGTGGGATGTAAAAATCCACATGCAGCTCGTGCAAAAGTGCTCAATGCCAGAGCCCATAGATGTTGTGAAAGGCTTTTAGAGATTGAAGAAGAAAGCATTTACTTTCAGGCTGGAGTAGCCTGAAAAAGACTAAAACCTTAAAATATCCTTTTAAAATAGCTTTCTAAATATCCTTAAAAGACTAAAACCTCACGAACCACTATGACCCACGTTGGCAGCTGTGAGAAGACTGCTAAACTGTGGGAGAGATCTCTTCACTGCAGCAGATTCGGGCAGGACTGGTGCCTGTGAAAGTTTGAACCACGTCAAAGCAGAAGAAACTCTTTCCCTTAAACATAAAGAAAGACTCTTAAGAAATGCAGCACTAACCAAAACCTCATGTTTTGTTTCCCTTAATTTGTCTCAAACTGGGGCATGCCTCAAAAGTTGCCACTGCTGAAAGTGTTGTTGAAGTACTGCCAATTGTTTGTTGCTTTCACTAGTTAATTTTCTCAGTGCTTCCAGTTTGGAAACATTATAAGGAGAAAAGCTACTTGCTCCTGAAAAGACTGGTAGAAAATGCTGTCTCCTATTTCAATAGGATAAGACTGACTTTTACTCGACACTGTTAAACAATACATTCCTGTGAAATCAGCCTTCTGGAAATCAGAGGGATTGAGCAGCTAAATCACATGCTCACATCTCAGATAAGCAGGAATCAGAGTTGAGGAAGAAGGTTAAGGTTAGGGTTTGAAGAAGCATTTGAGAGGCTGAATGCTTGAATTTTGGACTGAATGATTTTTCATTTCACAGATACTTTATCAGATGCACTTGGTTCAATAGAGTCCTTTGGAGATCAGCATTAATACTGAATTATTCCATTATGGTCAGTACAATTATAATGAATGCATGAATCATTAAAGCCAATATTTCTTCTATAGTTTCTTACAGCAGTAGTTGGGTATTTCCAAGCTGATGCAATCCTAGTACAACTGGTACTCCAGAAAGATAGATTCATTTAGAAAAAAATTTAGAAGGATCCTAGGATGATTGCAGTGATAAAGAGTAGATCTTATTGGCATAGACTAAAAGTGTTTGGCTGGATTCACCCAGCTGATGGCTCCCTATAAATACCTCAGTGGAGCAAATATCTGAGCAAAGGAGTTGTAAAAAGTAAAGGACTATGCTGGAACAAGAATACATTACTTTAAACTGTTAATGCATTTATTGGACACTTTCTAAATATCCAGTCAATGAAATTTTTGTATTACTTTCCAAATAGCATGGTGAGGGCAAGAAAGTAACCCTCCTTTGAGATAGTTTTGGAGGACTATTATTAAGAGAATTATATGAAGTAATTACTTGCAATAGCTGAGGATGACACTCTCTGGTATAAGCTTTACCTTCAAGGCCAATTTTTGTGAAGACTTTCTACAGTGAATGTACTGTCTTGTTTTATTTTGTTCTCTCTGGAAAGAAAACAAAATAAACAACCCCTCCCCCCCCAACAATAAAATATATATTTATATAAAGTACTCTGCACATAGGAAGCCAGTGACATATACAGTTGTGCATCTCACCCAAATGAGTGTTGTTTGTTAAGGAAACCTGGACACACATTTCTAGATGGGCTCAGCATTGGATGTTTGGGGTAAGGAGGTTTCTGGATGGGGAGGAAATTGAAACTGAGTTGAATAAAGGGATCACCCATCCTGGTAGCATAGCAGTGCTGCAACTGGGTCTTCCTGCACCTCTCCTCTATTCCTTCATTACAAACTTGATTCTCACTCCAGTGTCTAAATGAGCAATTAGGTAATATATTGTGCTTGTATAATCCCTATTTGCCTCCTATCTTATCTTTTTTCCTACCTTAGAGTCAACTCTTTCTTTTCATAACCAAGCTAAACTCCTTTCTCTTGTAAAATTCATGAGACAAAGGAATTATTTAACCTGGCCATCCATAGGCTTTGTCCTGGCTCTAACATTAATTTCTTCTTTGGTATCTCGCCAGCCTAATCCACATCAGCACATTTTTCAATTGCTTTTACTATTTGGTCATGGCACTCTCATTTACATATGAGTCAACTGCTTTATTAAGTCTCTGTATTTTTCTTTGCTAAGAGATTTAATTGCTGTGTATTTGTCAATAGTATTTTACAGATGTTTACACTGATTATATCTAATTTAATTGGCTCATTTAAGGGCTGCCATGGCAATGAGTGATGGTTAGCAACATAACAGTTTTGAAAAGTTGGAGTATTTACTGGTTGTTCTTATTAAAGATATTCCAAGAAGTGAATTTTGGTGTTGCCTGGAAGCAAAATAAGGCATTCTTCAGGTGTTTTGTATGTAGGGGAGGGTGTCCAACATTTCACACACAATGTGTATTGCCTGTGATGGAGACTGGAGAAAACAGGAAAACAAGTTACATTTTTTAGGCCTTTCAATTTACATAGTTCTTGAAAGAACAGAAACAAAAAATGTCTGTGCTTTTGTATCCTGCAGCACACAGTTGTGTTCTTGTAAAGAATTAAACAAGTGGAAGCTTTTTACACACTCTCTACTGGACAAAATTCTCTACTTGAGGAGGAACAGAAGCTTTAAAAGAGCATAGTCATGAGTACTACAGTGGGAATATAGGTAATGGAAAAAGAGATTGGGGAATAAAGCAGGTGCAAAGAAATAGCAGAAACTAAAATAGGGAAATTGAGCACTGTGAGGATTAGCTAAGTGAACACCTGCCTTCTGGCTGCTGAAAAGGAATATTTCTCTTTCCACTTTGAGCCTGATAATTGATTATTAAAAGTGGCATAAAATTTTTCAGTTATATTTTACTTTATCTGCACTGCAGGCAATCCTCATGTAGAGAAATAATTTATCCTCAAGGCCCAAGATATTACAAATAATTACTTTAATAGCAATTGAATTATGTCTTATTATCAGAATCATGTAAGAATTATATTTGAAAGCGCACTAGTGATGATATGTAAGCTTGCAATTCTACTTAAAGTGATACATGCTTCAATTACATGTCAACTTAAATCAGTGCTAAACCTAATGAAAATTGTACATGCTACTGTTCAGGCTCTTTTTAAAGTCAACCTGAGTCTTGCAATCTATTGAGTATGGCATTAGTATCCATAGAGTTGCCAGTATGGACAAACATTATATTTAGATATAAAATAGTCATCTTTCAATGCATGTTACAGAACAGATCTCTTAACTCCTATCTATAATAACATTACAGAAATCTGACACATGATATTGTTACTAATATCTTGACCCAGGTGGTTATGTTAATTCACATGCATCTCAATATACAATTGAAATGAAAATAATCTCTTTGCAGAATCTGAAGTCTAGGAAATAGATCAAAAAGATCATGGCACATCTACAATCTAGAGCTCATGATCATAATTCATATTCTACTATGTACAAGAAAAATAAAGGGTGGTGGATACATCTTTTGTGAAATGGATCAAAGACCGTACAGTTAAATAATCTGATGTATAATTCTATTGCAGTTTCAATTTTATGCCAGAAGGAATAAGGAAAAAATGTGCAAAAAAGCCATCCCAAATCTTAAAATTATTACTAAAAATATGTCAAAAAAGAAAAGGGAATAGCATGTCCAAATTTCTTCATGACTAGCTTGAAATGCATTATTCATACATCAAATAGAGAATTAAAATTTCAAAATGACACAATAAATGCTCATATAAATATTTTGAGCAACATTTTTATTCCCTTTATTTCAAACACTCTTAAGATGCCAGGTATTTTTCTTAAAGTTTTCTGGGTCTAAGCTAGTTCTGCTGTCCATATTTATTAACAAATATTCTGGGATAAATTAGCAAACTTATTCTGTATGCAGCCTTGGCTGTGATGTCAGAAGTATATTTGTGTGTAATAAAACAGTTTTAAAATCCAGTCTACAGGTACATGGATAGGTATTATGTTTACACTTCACAGTGAGGTTTTTGTATTATCTAGGTGAATGTACGAGGAAATGATTAGGCTTTCATAAAAATATCAGTTTGAAATAAGAGGTAATTTTACAAACACCATGTGATTGTAATGGATACACTTCTTCTCCCATCAAAATCAGTAGGACTTATAACCTTAACTATGATGAGAAAAGAGATTTGCCTCGTGTGTTTTGTCCAATTTTTCCTGATATTTCATATGCAAATTCAGTGGGGGAAAACATACAGAAAGAGTACCCTTTCTTTGGAGATTTCAGTTAAACAAGGTTGGCATAATCTTTATTTTTCTTTTGGGACAAAAAAGAAAAGAAAATACAGCCTTCTCTTTACAGTGATTACTGTAACCCAATGAACATGACCTTATTACAGCCTTCACATAATTAATAAGAATACTGATAGCTTTCTTATCTTGGCTTTATTTTCTCTTTCTTATTGTAATTTATAAAGGTAAATTATTGCAAAGGTTTTATGTCAAGGGAACAACAAGTGTGGCCTAATATCTAGCATAGCTACAATGCAGCTGGGTGGTTGTGATTCAGTAATATCTACACAAAGAGCCAGAGGAGTGAAACAACGACAGAACAAAAATTAAAAAGGCCACAATCTGTTTCAAAGCCCACATCTATTATGACTAAAGAGAAGTGAAGGTAAATGCCAGCCTTATCCTGAGAAAAAGAATAGTGTAATGATTATCTATTCAACATTCACACTCCTACAGTAAAAATTTGTTTTGAGACCAACACCAAACAGGCCATTGTACAATGTGGGTTAGTGCTTGAGAGTTGCTTGCTTCCTACCTAGTTGTGAAAGGTTCTGGTAATTGTAGAGGTCAGCGTTAGAAATGTAATACATGCACTTCTGTTTCTGAGAAACCTTGCTGAAGAAAATAGTTGAGGTATGGCTAAAGTAGACTTTGTAAATGTGTTAACTCCTATGTTTCAGGCTGACAGAGGAATAAATTTTTTACTCCCTTGCCAAAGTGAAATGTTGAGAAGCCATTATTTTCATTAGTTGCATTAAATTCTGCTGACAGTTTTGGGGATTCCTACTTTTGAAAACTTTTTTCTAATATTAATGCAACATTTTACTGCGTGTCAAGCTATATTTTAAACACCTGCAGAAGAACAAAAGAAAATGGATTCCTGAAGACTGAGGGGTTTTTTTACTGGTTCTCAGCTTGGGAACCAGGTTCAATTACTTCTTCTGCCTGAAGCAATTTACACTCATGTTTCCCTGTTCCCAGAAGAGTGCCCTCACTATGAGGATATTCAGCCTTTTCGGTTAAGATCTGTCAAATTCTCTTGTTAAAGTTAATCCAACTCACACAGGAGAATCCTACTTTCTGATTAACACATGGGGGTAGTATCACCTGCATTAACCATGTTAAGACAGCACTCCAGTGAAAGAAATGAGTCTCATTTCCTCCTCCCCTCTTATTGAGTGTGGCAGGGGAACATAAGAACAGCTTCCTAGACCAAAGGACTTGTTTCATACTGCAACACATTACCACCAGGGCAGTGGGCAGTACCTCTCAGTTGCAGTGTTTATAGCTATTTTACAGTCAAGAAGTATTTAGGTATAATGTACTTAGAGAATAAGTGTCAGAATCTCCTTGTGATGCTAGCTTTGGGCAGTTTTTTTGATCTCTAATATCACTTAATGGTTATATATTTTGTACAACATAAAGAAGGATTGTGATTAGGAAGAACAGGAGTAGAGGATTAGACTCAGGTCAATGAAACCCAAGTACATTTAGATCCACTGAACGCTTCAATAAACACAGGAGATGCTATCATGATGAATCATGTCTCTCCACCTCATCCAAAACTAGTGAGAGTTAATCTGTGCATAGTTTTGTGAAGAGAGGTATTCATTAAATTATTCTTGTTTATCTTTAAAATTGAATTAATTGTCAGTCAACTCCATTAGATGTCTCGTTAGAGTTCATTCAAATTTGATATTTTCATAAGGCTCAGGATATGTGTTTCCGACCCCTTTTATCTTTCAGTATGGAAACTGTCTTCTAAGGATCCTGCCATTAACAACACTCCCAGACCATAAAATTGAATAAAATTTTTGGAACTTGCAATGACTGTTCAGTAATTGTCAATATATATTTTTAAAGAGTCTTTCCATATGTTTTAATAGACCCAGCTTTTCCATTCTGTCAGAAGAAAGGAATATCATTAAGGTGTTAATACTGGAGAAATATTTGATTCTGAAATTAAACTTGAACTACTATAAAGTAACTGGAAAATATTAAAATAAACTGTGTTAAAAGCCTTACTAGAAACATTCAAACCCTCTTTTCTGTTGGTACAATTTTTGTAACAGTTGTGGTTAATGATTTTTCATGTTATATTAACAGACTGAGGAGGTTTTACATATTACCTGAGATGAAGGATGTTGAATGTTTCCAATTAAAAAAAAAAAAAATTATTTGATCTAAAAGAATGTACCATTAAACTATAAAAGTACAATTTGACATAGCATAACAAACTCTAATTCTCATAGTTTTAGAAATCTACTTTTTTTTGGTTTATTTTTTTTTTCCTAAGTAATGGTCTCATTCTATTTAAATAATTCAGTGAAAAACCAACAATGCTTTCAAACTCAGAAAATTAAGAATTATGTTAAGTTTATCATCTCTTGTGTAGCATGGGAAAGTTTTTTAAATTACACCTATATTTGCTTAGCTTTGTTGAGCAGATGTGGGATTAATTGCATGTTTAAGTGCCTTGTTGAACAGAGGTCCATTTCTTATTAAAATCAGATGCTTAAGTGGATGGCCATATGTGGCATTTAGCAATCTGATAGTGCATTAAAGTATGAATGTAGTATGATTATTTTTATATAAAGCATTTCCCTTCAGATTGCCAGCTCTAGTGATTCACAAACGGAGTTGTCCAGTTAGTTGCACAGATTCCTGTTTCACACACAGAATAAATTTACCTCAAAAATGTTTTCTCTGGATACTAAATAGTGATAATATAAACAGAGGAGAGAATGTATTTGTCCTCAGGAAAGCAGGAAATTGAGGATATTGAGCTACAAGAGCAACAGCGAAAAGCATGAAATTGTGCATCATCTTACACAAACAAAGTTAAGTTTATGGTACTCAAGAGAAAATCAGTAATAAAACCCATTTCAAAAAAAAAAAAAAGGAAGCAACTTTCACTTGTTGCCCATTTCTTCAGGAAAGTGCCAGTAGGTGTTCTTTCCAGCTTGCCTGCAAGGCAGAAGAAAGGCTCCTCAGATTAATTACTACTCAGTTGTGACAGGCTTGGGATATGGTTTCTATTCCAGAGCCTATCTTTTTTTTTTTTTTAATGGTGGTTTTCCTTCATTTCTGTCTGATCTCTGACTCACCACTGTGGAATGAAAAGAAAAGCTTTCTATGCACTGCCACAAGTGTTATCCTGACAGTAGCATATGATTAAATATAGGATTTTTTCTTCAGCATTTGTATTGCTGCTTGCAGCAGACCTTCTGCTGAATGGAGAAACCCCAAGATCTTTCCCAAAGCACCTTGACGTGCAGTGAAATATTGGTATTTGAATTAGAGCCTAATCAGGAGCAGCAGAGAAAGTGACGTGTTTCAGAGCTGCCTTTTTTTGTGGCCAATTACTCCAGGCTCCTAGTGTTCATGTCTTCCATGTACTTTCGTTAATTAGCACTTTATTAGTTTGGCTTCAGAGAGATGGTTCTGGAGAAAACTTTCCTGATGCTGCCAAACGGTCACAAGCAGGAGGTGATTAAATTTAGTCCTAAGCAATAGGCATCTGCATGCATTCTTTGAATCTCAGTGTGTTTTAAAATTATGTGTTCCCAATAATTTATGCCCAGAGGGATGTGCTGTCAGTAAATAAGTGTGAAAAACTGCCTCACAGTATTAGCACTGTCTATACGCTATTCATTTAGATCTATTTTAATAATGGGATTCTTGACTCCTCCCCATTAAGCTCAAGCTGATTTATGTTAATGGCAAATGAAACATGAATTGCATATTTTTGCTGGATTGGAAGGGAAAAAAAGCAGCAATTTCTGTTCAGTAAAATTCTTTTTTGTTGCTTCCTTTATGAGTAGGTCTGTTGTCTTCATTTTACAGCTATTAACCCCAATATTGTCTTCAGAGACAACTATTAAAGAAGACTGTGCTAGTCAAAACAGCAAAAGAATTAAATAAACACAGATGATTTAAGAAAACACAGACAGGGATGTTTACTTCTTGAGAAATGGTAAATTCAGAAGAAGATGTAGTTGTAAATCCTGTGCGTTTTGTTAAAGTGCAAATGATAGTAATGTCAGTGAAAATTTTTGTATTAATTAAAGGCTAGATGGCTGGCCAGGCTCTTTAGCCCATCAGATGCCAGCTGTGTGGAGTGTCTCCAAGGGCAGAGGGCACGAAATGAAGGCTAGCTGAGGGCGAATGGAGATAAAGCACAAGTAAGGATCCTTCTTACTTAAATAGTATGGGGTTCATTCTACTTCTAAATGACTGATATCAAGCAGGTGAATTTGCTTGAGTTTTGTTGTGGCTTTTGTTTGTTTTTTTAAAATCGCCAAACTGTGTCAGCAGGTCTATGCACAGGCAAGGCAGACCTTCTCCTTGGAGGAAGAATCTGAGTTTCAGGGTCTCTGGGTGGCACTTGCAGACAGCTATTTCCCTTGTTACTATTGTTCCACATCTTCCCTCACTGGAGTTGTAGTATGGAGAATGCACAGCAGGACCATACCCTTTTTGGCAGTTTACTTAAATTCTTGAATGCTACTGCAGAAGTTATTGAACATGCTGTTCCCATCTAAATTCCAGTTTTCTTCATGAACAGGTGACTCACGGTTTTGCTAGTTCATGAGTATGAGTTCTGGCTGAAGTTGTTGAAAAGATGATGATTTGCTAACAATTTACAAGACTTGTCTGAGGGTTCATAGTTATACTATGGCCTAACTGATTTAAACTAAAGAAAATACTAAAAGAATGCAAAGACAGTCAATTTCAATCACTTTTTTTCTTAATTCATAGCTAAAAGAAATTTTTTTTTATTCTAGCTTATGAAATCCATAAACAAATTAAGACCTTGATTCATTATCCTATACATAAATAGCACGCATGAATTCAATAGACTCATTTGTATTTTTAAAGAATGTCCAACACAGAGGTCAGCAACCTTTTCTGACATACACCTTAGACAGTCATTTGTATCTGTGCTGAGGGAGTACAAAATACAGTGGATGGCTAACCTAAGGGCACAGACCTTGGTTTCTTTACAAACACCTCTTCATTTTAAAGAAAGTGATTAATGAAGAATTGTATCTTAATATGAGCCAATAAAATTTTGTTCTTTATAGACAACATCTTAGAAAGAATAGGAAAGGAAGAATTGATAGTCATAGCAGCCAGTAGATGCTGCCAGCTTGTATCATATCCACTAAAAAGAAATCTTTTTTTCTCCAAGACAGTATGTTTTTTGCGAGACTCCACAAAAAGCACAGAAAAAATTCCAAACAGCCCAATTTTAATATCAGTCAACATTAATTTTGCAACAATTTCAGATCTGAGTGTTTTTCCACTTCTTCTGATATCAGTCTCATACAATGAATGAATTCAGAGACTTGTGTTGCCACATGTCATGTGTTTTCAGCTGGTAGGTGGCAGAACCTCCCTGGAAATGAGCAAGGAGTAACTTTTAGCTTCATTCATCAAAACCACCAATATAGCACCATGACTTGCTGAGGTTTGACAGAATCACTAGTACACTATAGTTAAAAACATTGGTGTGCTCAGTGGTGCTCTCATGTCTCATAAGCAGGGCTGCTGCACTGTGCATGACTGGATCCACAAACAAACTTGTGAGAAGCAGAAATGTATAGGTTCTGCACCCTCTCTGGTGCTTTTAAAGCCGTACAGTGTTTAATCTCTTTTGAGTTGCAGCTGGTTGGTTTAGAATTGACACTGCTTGTGATATCATAGCTCCTCCCAAGCCCTGAAAACGCAGCCAAGCACACACTTATACACCCTTGTGAAGGCCTAGGCAAGTCCTGCAAGAAACTTGCACTAGAAAATATTAAGGTGAAATTTTCTTCTTGTGTTGTACCCACTGTATTACGTGTAAGAAATCTGTGAATGTACACAATGTAGAAAACCAACAAAGGATATGTTTACAAGGTATGAAAGAGCTGAATACTGACTATTAAGGAAATGCTTTTTCTCTGTTCAACAACAACCATATTACACTCTTTATTACTTCAGTTTACAATGTTAGTCTTTACACTTTATATTCAACAGGAAAAACACTTCACTTTCTACATAATCATCTGCCTATCTTCTGTCTAGCTGTCATTTTCATTTAAAAGTTCTTTCCCTAAATCAGCTTCTGCCATTTCTGTAACACAGGCAGAAAATATTTCATTTATTGGTGAAATGCATTTAATTCTAGGGGTAAATAAAGGTAAACAGTACAGAAAACCAGCGGTATCCCTAGCACAAGAGGAGAATGACTTTTTTTGGTTCAAAATAATGGGGTAAGATTTATTCCTCAATTTATTAAACCTGATGGAATTTTTCCAAGGCACAAGTTACTTGGCATGAAAGACAACAGCTAGACAGGTTGTCTATGGATCAAGCATGTCTAATTGAATAGGACAGAGCATAATAGTTTATGTATTAGCATGAGTCACAAAGTATTTTTAAATACTTAGCAGTTTAAAACTGTTTAATAGGATTTCAGTGTGTTAATATCTGTGAGTAGCAGGAAAAAATGTCTCCTATAAGTGAGAAAGTACTTCTTATGACTGAAATGGGTCATTAGAATAGCTTTTAAGAAGTTTTGTCTTTCTGATTTATGTGATTCTGGATTTTGTCTTGTTTGATTTTGTTCTGTCAGACTCTTTTAAGAGAGAAATTAATTAAATTACATGAACTTACAATACATGAACTAATCTTTCCTTAGCTAGTCAAAATCTGGCATTAATAGTATAGGATATAACATGGTATTTAAAATTCATTGGCTTCCTGAAATAATTTTCTGTCCATATTTAAAGTTAACAGTGATCTAGATTGCAACACCACTTTGTAATCTTCTTAAGTAGCAAGATCAAGTACTTACACAAGACAAAGAGACCATACTACACCAAAAATACTTGACTAAAGTTCAGAGCAGGAATTCTAGAAAACAATGTATTGCATTCATTTTATACATAATATTTTTGCCTGTTTGGTTAAAAAATAGCATTTTTTATTAGATATACATCATGTTTATGCAGTTATCATAGTTATCCTATCCAAACGGGAGAATGAACAGGAGTGAACAAATGAAGTATTTAATGTACGGTGTGGATTAAGTATAGCTTCTTCTTCTGAGAGTTTAAAGTGACTTGCTTAAAATCAGAATAAAAGCTGAGAAATTAAATTCAGAAATAGCTTCTAGAGTCTTTAGTCTTATGACCAAATGCCTCTCAGCATTTTAAAAAAGTATTTCTTTTCTGAAAAATGGAAAAATAATGATAATCTGTTGCTGCTTGCATTTTCACCAACGTAATCTATATTTTTGTCACTAAACAATGGAATTTTGTCAATTCAAATATTTTAATTATATTTTAATATGAAAAAAAAATGAACAATAATAGACCTGTTTTATAATTTCTGTAATAAGAGAGTTTGTCTTTATTTCTAGTTCGATGAATTTTTGTTTCTTTCTCCTAAAACCAATCTTAAAACCAGAATAAGAATTTCTTTCATCTTATTTATCACTAGAGCTATGTTTGACTAAAACTCAAACACGATCCTTGGGGATTTCAGCAGTATGAATAAGTGCTGTCTGCCAGAAAGCATGAACAATGAAATTTAATTTTTGAATGCTTTCTCAAAAAATTATTTAGGATTTACAGTATTACATAATACAGAAATAAGTCATTGTGAAAACGAAACTTTAATATATATCAAAAGGCATAAAGAAAGTTCATTGTGAATAATCTTTTCTAAAGGCTATGACATTATTAAATGATCAATTTTCGTGTGTAATCTCTTTTATTAGTTTATGGAATAGGTCCACTAATAAGAAAGGAAACACAGAACCTTTATATGTGACCTCATTTAAATGAATACCCAATATTTAACCTTATTTGAAAGTTTGCTTTTTTCTAATACTATTTTTCTATTTTTATTCTCTCTTTTATCAATTTGATCTCTAGTTATGACATTAAAGCTTGACTGGCTCTGCAGAAATTCTTTCTTTGGGGATCTCTCTTGGTCTGCTTCATTTAGTGACTAAGTTCATCACACTGCTTCTCACTAGGTGACAAGAAAGAGAAATAATGAAAGGAGCCAAGTGCAGTCAGCAAGTACAGAACATAAAACATCACCATGTGGAAGTGAGGTACCTCAGGGCAACCCAAAAGAATCCACATCTTCACTTTCAAGTAACACCATTACATACATGAAAATTGAGAAAGGAAATACCCAAAGCTCATAATGGAAGCAAAGTGTCATTGACTAAAGTGAGACACAAGTGGTGATGACCAGAGATTTCAGGTGACAGTGCAAGCATGGTCATCATCTTTCAGTAAGGAAAAAAGAAGTATTAAATTAGTGTATTAAAAAATACGACTGTCAAAAATCTGTAAGAAAACTTCATCTTATTCATATATGATTTTCCCTGAATTTTGTAAAAAACAATGATATCTGTCTAATATTGCGTTAGAGACTTTCTTTTTGTTGGAATTTTCTTCAAAAAGCAGTGCTGCAGAAGCAGAATATTTTTTATGTCAGGTTCTGGAAGGCCAAAGACAAAAGTGAAAAGGAGGAAACAGGTAATTAAGATCATCTGGCTGAGGAGTGCAAAGCATGTTGTACAATTACAGACTACTACCAGTTTAATACCCAGAGGTTCTAGATGGATTTGCCCACTGGTGTTTCAAAGACTACCCTTTTGTACATAAAACATTAAAAATCTTGCCTTCCATGGTCTGTTTAGCATGACTTTAGGGACTGCACAGCTGTTTCAGAATGTTTTTCCTGTAATAATACATATGCAAAATGATCTGGAAAATTTATGTTTCCTCCTCCCCCTGCTCCTGCTCCTCCTCCTCTTCTTTTTACTTCTGCTCTTCTCGCTCCTTTCCATGACCTGTAGTCCTTATGAATGGACTGCTCCAGTGTGGGTCTCCCACAGAGTTATAATTCATGAGCTTCTCTCCATGGGCTGCAGTTCCTGCCAGAACCCTTCTCCAGTGAGGGTTCTTTATATTTTTAACAAATATTACCCTACAACAGATATTCACAAAGATTAACAATTCATCCATGTGCGACTGCATCTGGTCAAGATACTCCAATAACCGCATCATGGACAGGTGGACACAGTGGGCAGTTCGAGTGGGTCCTGCTGAAAAACGTATAGCTATAAGCAAAAAGTCTACCGGAGGAATTGTCTGCTGGACTAGGAAGGATACCTGAGATGATATGCATCTGGAAGTTGCTGCTGCTTCTCTTCCAAGCTGAACGTTTGGAAGAGGTTATTTCTTTTCTTGGTTTTGCTTTCTCTCTTGCTCTCTCCTTTTTTTATTTTCCCTTGTTTCTTCTTCCCCCTCATCCTCATAAGAAGTGTGCCATTAGCTTATCAGTTTGGATATAGCCACAATAATTTGTGTATCTGATATCACTGTGGATGTCTACAGCATGCAGTGCAGCTGAAAGTGTGAGAAACTTCAGGTACCTTTTGGATATGAGGCATTCACACAGACCTATTGACTCAAAATTAGTCTTAACTTTACAGACATTCCCTACAGAGAATCATATATGCCCTGATATTCTATTAAATTCTGCCAGCTCCTAACAGTAAACAAGCCTTTCTCTACCAGACATCTGAACTATTAATAGTATCTTTATGTTTTATGATAAAAAATGCAAATTATTTCATTTAGAATAGCCCTTACCCATTCACAAGAGAAACCTGGTGGAAATTTATTCCTTGAATCAAATTAGTTTATTCAAAACTTTCCAGAAAAGGATACAATGAGCAATATCTGGCTGCATTTAAGTTATTTACTTAGGTCTCTTACAATTCTGAACCTATAACTCTTTATTAATTGCAACAAGCGCCAATAAATGATTGAAACATCTGTATTAATTAAAAAAAAAACCACCAACAAAATGTGACTTTAAGGTAGCTATTTCACCTGAAATGTCTATTTTCTTCCCCCCCCAACTTGTTTCTTTTTCAGACTTTGGCTGAAAATCTAACAGATAAAAAAATCAGCACATTCATTATTTTCATCAACTGCAGTAAAGGATCTAGCTTTTCCTTAAATACTTACGTTTACACATACAAAATATTTTTATTTTTAGTTGTCAGAAGTTGGAATAGTTTTTCAGCTTTGTTTTTAATGAAGTGAAAAAAATGTTAGATGTAGTTTGCGAAATGTTTTGATGAGGGACTAAAGGCAATAACCTAAACAGTGCCCATGTTAGTATTTGAGTATCAGTCTTTTACAGTCAATATTGCTAATTGTAAAATGATTTAAAATGTATCTTTCTCTTGTACACATCTCTGGTACCTTTTTAGGTGAAATGAATATATTGATACAGCATTTTGTGACCTAATTGTTATTCTTCTTGCTCTGTAAAATTGTAATATATGGAAAATACTGCAAACTTCTATTCCCTGATGACCTATGGAGTACATGAAATATTGAGAGTCTTTGGCTTGCATTTTAATAGCTTGTATCTAACGTCAGGCATTTGGTTGTGTGTTCAAATTGAATAGTGATGTTTTTAATTGTGACTTAATCAGAGAAGAATAAAATACTGAGCAACTCAATGCCCATTTTTCACACCACACACAGTTTTACATTTTGTGGATAAAAATGTGGGCATAAAACTAGACTTCTAGGTTTCTAAGATTTGTAATCATTACAGACATCTGAAAAATGGCTGGGAGCTACTTGGAGAATCTGATAAAATAAAAGTAGCTTCTATGAAAAAGTGTCCTAATTTCTCCAGTTTCTGGTTTCATATAATTTCAGATGTGGCTGGTTCAGCTACCCAGATTTTCACTGAGATGCTGCAGCCAGCTCAATACCACTGCTGGTATTCTATCTTACCATGTTACTCATCTGTTTTTTTCCTGAGACACTATCCATTTCCCGTTTTGATACCATCACAAAAAAATATTTGGAAGGGCTAGTTATGTTTAACATTAACCTTCTTAAGATGAATAGCTCTATTATTTTTAGTACTTTAAAATATAGGTAACCAAGAGGTGGCAGTAGTCCCATCCTGCATTTACTGTGTTCTATCGTTACAAGTACATGCTTGCCTTTCTTTGATAGTCTCAATAATTTCAAATCAGATACATGAAATTTTTTTAAGTTTTCAGTTGCCTAGCATTCTGAGTATTCGATCAAAGTCTCAAAGGCCTCTGTCAAACTAGAGAAAAGTAAGTATCTCCTTTAAAGGCTTCAGGATCTGAAGACAGAGAAACAGGTGCTTACAGAGATTGGGTTGGTGTGAATGAGACCAAGCTAAACCTTGGATCCTCATGCACAGTGGGAGGCCACTGAGATTAGTTCAGTTGGTTGGTGCTAATAACAAAAAGGTTGTGAGTTTGATCCCCGTTATGGACCATTCACTTCAGAGTTGAACTCAATGATCCTTGTAAGTCCCTTCCACCTCAGAATATTCTGCAATTCTGTGACAGGGATATCCTGATCTCCCTAACTTATGTATCCCCATATATATTGGTCTGTGGAGCCCTGTGGTGTGAATATATGCAGTTCTATTGCTTTGTGAGGACTATGTCCCAAAAAACCCACTCAGGTATCAGGGTTAAGAATGATTACTACTTATGATTATTGCTGAAATTTTCCTGTGGTAACCACAGGGGAAGGCATGGAAGAGAAATGAAGATGGCTAGCTGACAACAGGGCCAAGGTCAGACATAAAGAATGAGTTTTTCTCTTCCCACCATAAAGTTTTTCCCTGTAGAGGTTAGCAGGCAAGTGTGTAGCTGGAGAAGAAGAAGTTTATTTTCACCTTGGCCCTGTTTTTCCTCCAACATTTCTACTTTTCAGTGAGCACTTGGCTGAGCGTGAGGAAGGGCTTCACATGGGGAACCAGCTGGTGTGAAGAGCAGTGCAAAGCTGGCTTAGCTGCCAGAGAGCTTTTTTTATCTCATAAAGAAACTCACACTCCACCAGGGAAATAAGGTGACAGGCTGGACTTTTTCCCAAAACACTTAACTCTTCTCTTGGCTTTTGTAAATTGAGGTCTGGATGGATAAGCCAAGAAGAATAAGACAGATCTATCCTCCATTTGAGGATTCTGGAGGATAACAAAACTGGTCTCGTGTGTAGGGACCTAAAGATCACAACTGACATTCTCAAAACACTGTCAAAGCCACAGCAGGAACTTCCTATAAAATAAGCCACCGCAATAGGAACTCGAGATAAACACAGACAGCAAAAAGGAAGAGCCTTATTCCAAGTGTAATGGAGGCGAAGGTTTGGTTAGCACACTGGACAAAAATTCCCACTGTGCAGACTTTCACAACATATTCAGCATGATAATTTACAGTCTTAACGAGGATTAGCTACTTCACTTGGCTGCTTTTGTGGTAAAAATTTCTTTTATTCATATCTTCAGACATCCAATGAGAAATGAACTGACTTCTTTACCAAGAAAAGGCCTGTGAGGCACAGATGATGCAGCAGCACCTGCCAGAGCCCTGTCAAAAGAGGGGTAGTTATACAGTCCCTAAAAAAAAAAGAAGATATGGTCTTTTCTTACTTGTGGGAAAGGTTCAGGACAGTCACCATAGGTCACTGTGTCTTTTTAAATATTGATCACAGATAATGAGGGAAAAAAAATCAATAGACCAATAAGCAGGAAGGCCAGGTTGAAAGAGGAAATGAAGGGAGTGCTGATTTTAGAGACTGGATTTTTTTATAAAGAGTTGCACAATACATACAGCTGCAGGTTGCATATATATATTTCTATATATAAATATAAATATATATATATGTAAATATATAAATATATAAATATATATATATATATAATCAGGTTAGCCAGTGAGATGATCATCTACAAAAAAGTTTGGAAGGAGAATCTGAAATACAGACCTGTCAGCCTCATCTCTATGCCAGGGAAGGCTATGGAACAGGCTATCTTGAGTGCCATCACAACCCCATGCAGTACTACAGGCTGGGGGAAGAGTGGCTGGAAATCTGCCCTGTGGAAAAGGACCTTGGGGTGCTGGTCAAGAGCCAACTGAACACAAGACGGCAAAGTGACCATGTGAGCAAGTAGGCCAAAGGCATCCCGGCTTCTATCAGCAATACTGTGGCCAGCAGAACCAGGGAAATGGTTGTTCCTCCGTAGTCAACACTGGTGAAGCCACACCTCAAATTCGATGTCCAGTTTCTTCACGTCAAGAAAGACATTGAGATAGTGGAGCATGTCCAGAAAAGGGTAGTAAAGCTGAGGAAGGGTCTAGAGAGTAAATCATAGGAGGATAGGCTGAGGGAGATGGGGTTGTTTAGCTTGGGAAGAGGAGGCTCAGGGGAGACCTTATGACTCTCTTCAAGTACCTGAAAGGAGGGTGTAGTCAGGTGTAGGTCAGTCTCTTCTCCCAGGCAACCAGTGACAGGACAAGAGGAAATAGCTGAGTCAGGGAAGGCTCTGGTCAGACATCAGGAAGAATTTCTTCGCTGAAAGGGTGATCAAGGATTGGAACAGGCTGCTCAGAGAAGTGGTGGAATTACCATCATTGGAAGTGTTCAAGAAATGATGTGGCGCACTATGCCACTGTGGTTTAGTTAACATGCTGGTGTTGGGTCAATAATCGGCCTCAATTATCACGGAGGTCTTTTCCCACATCAATGATTCTGTGATTCTGCAATATACTTCACATTATATTTGGCTCAGGCTGTGAAATGAGAAAAATTAGTGAACTGGTGCTGGAAGTTGTTAATGCAAGTTATCTGGCACAGCTACACTTTTACAGTTTGATTTTTTTCTGGTTAGTGTAGTGGTTTGGTTTGAAATATCCATTACGTACTTATTTTCCTTCTGTGAGATAAGAATTAGGAGAAAGTAAAGCAGGCACAGAACTTAAAAGAATATAAAGAAGTTTATTAACAGACCTAAAAGAAAGAAAAAAAGTCAGACTAAACCTTCAGAACACTTTCCTCCGCCCACCCTTCTCCCTTCTCCCACTGACAACATAAAAAGACAACCCTTGAGATTTTCAGCCAATTTACCACCTCTGTAATAATCTCTTTTTCAGTTCACTTAGTGAGAGGAGTCTCTCTTGCTCACGCTATGGAGACATCTCCACAAGAAACAGTTCTCTCATGGCTTCAATGTCACAGCGAGAAAGCTGCCCGGATTGGTTCTCTGCTCACATGTGAAAGTCCCTTCTCCCGACTTACAGCTTTCCCCACAACTGCTTTTGAGGCTCCAATCTTTGCTAATGGGGTACCATTTTAAGGATGAGCTGTTCAGAAACAAAGGTTCTCTTCTCCTATCTCTGGGAGCACCTTCATCTCTAGGAATAGAGGTCTTCTTCCCTGGGAGCAAAGGTCTTCATCACTTTCATCTCTCTCTGTTCAAGCTTCTCATCAAACTACAGCTACTTCAACATTTGCTTATTTCAGCACAAGTACTTTTGCTCACAATTGCAATTTGAACGCTCCACCCCCCCATGCTTTCATGAAAGTACAACGGGTACTCTGATGTATCATAGTCCATCACCATAGTTTTACAACAGGATTTCAGCTTCTAGGTTGGAAGCATCTCCTCTTTCTCCTCTCTCGGGGTTTCAGTTCTTCCTTCTTCACTGACTTTGGTGTCTTTATGGTGTTTTCTCCACATGCCTTCTTCACCTTTCCTCTTTCTCTGACTCGGGAGAGGATTGATATCTTCAGGCTTCATCTGTTCCAGAAAATCTTACAGCACTAAGAATGTTAATCTCACCCGGGCCTTGCAGCTGGAATTCGCCTTTTGCTGTTGGTCACCTAATTTCTGCCAGCTGGCGGCCGGAGCTCGTTTCGGTGCAGCATTTGATTTCAGCAGCCGCACTGGGAGGGGCTGGCTGAGCTCCAGGGGCGCCCACACGGAGCAGGGCCGCAGGTGGAACAGGGCCCCGTGGCTCAGGGTTGCTGTCTCCTGGCCGGCCTGGGCTGCACTGAGGGGGCTGTGCCAGGTGTCCAGCGAGCAGAAGCGGCTGAGATCTCAGCCAAGCCGCGCCGTGGCTGACCTGCCAGGCTGCACCAAGCAGGGCCTGGCCCGGCCCTGCTGGGCCCGCTGCGGGCCCCCGGTGACCTGTCCAAAAGCCGGAACCAAGAGAACTTTCCTGGGGTTTGTTCGTTCTTACATGTGGGTCACAGAGGCATGTCAAGCTTCTTAAGTGGCTTTAAAAAGTTGCCAATATTCAAACTAGCCAGCTGATTGATTCATTCTGATTGAAGCATGTCAAGCTTCTTAAGTGGCTTTAAAAAGTTGCCAATATTCAAACTAGCCAGCTGATTGATTCTGTCGGGTCTAGAGGAAGCTGTAAGCACCTCTGCAAAAGAATCACTTCCCTGGTTGATGGAGCCCTCTTTAACTAAAAACCCAAACTATGCTAAACCAGGACAGTTAGTATAAACCACTCACTTCCTGCACGATTTAGGTGGATATCTGAGGCGTGGGGAAATTTATTGATTTCTGTTTAGGGCCAGACCAACTCCTTACAGAATGTGATAGTACAATCTGTGATACCACGGCTCCTGGAGCAGAGGTTTCTGCACAGAGCATGGGAAGAGAAGGCTGCACTGGGGCTGGGGACTGCAAAAACCTGCAGTGGGAAGCTGGGTGTAATATTTGTACCCTCAGCTTCTGAACACACAAACTTAGAGAGAACAGGAACTCCAGGAGTAGGAAATAACTATGCCATGCAAAGCTACTGCAGTACAGATTTTCTTCTAATGGTGCCTGGTAGTACCATGAGCTTGCTTTTTCACAAGGAGGGAGTTATGAGAGGAGAGGGCTGTCAGTTTGTGACAGTGCTCTTTACAGACATGTATTGTTAAAAATCTCACTATAAGTCAGGCTTTAATTTGTTCAGGGTTGGTTTGGTTATTTCACATGGAAATAGGGGCCTGTTAAGTTGGGGTTATCAGTGATGACATGTGAAATCATAAAGCGATATAAAAGCTCCACCTGCAGAAGGTAAATCAGTGGTTTATATCTGCTAAACTGTTTCATTTTATCCTTTTTCAGGGTTGGATTATGGGTCACAGTAGGTGGAGACCAGCTGTGTGATCAAAATATTGTAGCCTTGGCTCACAGCAGGTTCTTTCTTCCTTTTCTGAGTTTTTCTGGATGGAGATTTATTAGAATTGAAACTGTCCACAAGACCAGATCCATTAAAGTAGGAATCATGACTTGCACTGTGTAAGTTATTGCAAATAGTTCCCAGTAGAATTAATAAGGTTGTGGCTTAAGTAAAACATAAAGCTCTTCATTACATGTTGTTCTACTAAGTTTTTGGGAAAAAGAAATTTGGATCAAATTGAAATGAGATTTTGTTTCTTAGCCTGTGTTTTTAAATTAACGTATTTTAAAATTTGTACTTAAAAGATATGTATATTATATATGCATATTATGTATAATATGTGATATTTTTGTCTTCAGATGGTTATAAAGGAAAATTGCTATTTTACCATATGTCATACGTTAGCAAGCTGAGTCTTGGAAGTGATGTTCTTCTTACAGCTTCCTCTATGACCTAACAGAGCCTATCAGCTGGCCAATTTGAATATGGACAATTCTCTAAGCCACTTAAAAGTTGTGATCACCTCTGTGATCCACATTTAAGAATAGACAAAGCCCCCACAGCTCTCTCTCGTTTCCGGCGCTGGGACAGGTGGCTTCGAGGCCCAAGCGGGGGCCAATGGGCTCGGCCAGGCCCTGCTCGGGCTGGGCCGGGCCGGGCCACGGTTCCAGGATGACCCCCCCAGCAGGGCTGTGGGCAGCCAGAGAGGCTAGGAACCACCCCCCCCCACCTTCCCTCCACTGCGGCCAAGATTTCGGCAAAGCGGCACCGCTGTCCAGCAGAGGCCAGGTGACCAACAGTGATAAAACATACAGCTGCAAGGCCAAGGTGAGATTAATCCTTTTATTGCTGTGAAGAGCTGAAAACCTGAGGGAAGAGAGAGAGGAGATGCTTAAAGCTGAAATTCTGTTGTGAAGCTATGATATATCAGAGTATCCTGTTGTAATTTCATGAAGGTATGGGGGGTGGAGTGTTCAACTCGTGAGCAGAAGCACCTGTGCTGAGATAGGCAGATGCTGAGGCAGCTGTAATTTCATGAGAAGTTTGAACAGGGAGAGATGAACCAGATGAGGACTTTTGTTCCAAATGGGAAAGGAGAAAACCTCAGTTCCTAGAGATGCTCCCAGAGATAGTCCTAACGATGAAGATGATGAAGACCCTTTGCTCCCAGGGAAGGAGAAGGGCCTCTGGTTTTGTTTCTGAACGGCTCAACCTTAAAATTGTACCCCAAAAAACTTCAAGAGTGGACCCTCGAAAGCAGTTGCGGGAAAAGCTGCAAGTCGGGGGAAAGGACTCACACGCAGGCAGAGAGACTCCTCTTCCTAAATGGACTGAACAATATTTGGAAGTGGGCGGCTGTCTCGTTGTGATAATGTTTTCATAGCATGAGCAAGAAGAGACTTCTCTTTCTAAATGGACTGAACAAGGTTATTATGGCAGTGGTAAACAGACTGAACATCTTAAGGGTTGTCTTTTTACATTGTCAGTGGGAGAAGGGAGGAAGGTGGGGGGAGGAGGAGAGTTCTGAAGGTATGGTATAATTTTTTTTTTTCCTTCTTTTAGGTCTGTTAATAAACTTCTTTATATTCTTGCAAAGTTGGTGCCTGCTTTGCGTTTCTCCTAATTCTTATCTCACAGAAGATAAACAGTAATGAGTATCTTGGACCAAACCACTACACTAAATTGGTGTTTCTGCCCAGTTACAGAACCAAACCCGCTACACCATATCTAATTAATTCAGATTTCTTTTCTTAGCTAAGTTTTTTAGAATTCTAAACTATGTAAAAGATAAAAGCACTACTTACTTTTGCAATCTCTTTGGCAAAACAGTGGTATTAAAATGGCAATATAATTCATATTATCACAAGTATGTAACCATCAAATCCTATTCCACCGGGAGCATGTGGTGAAACAGTATTCATCTAATACCTAATGATAATCCTATACAATAATGACAATCCTATACAAATATTCTGGTGTGTTCTCTGTAGGATGTTTATGATCTTGTTGTGCCTGGTCCAAGTTTCTTGACATTCTGAGTACCCCTTTGGGGAAATATGACATCTTGCAGTAATGTATGCTGTGCATGTCAAAAAACATCGCCAATCTGCTTCTGCTACTCTGAGTTATAAAATTGGATGAGCAGGCTGCTCATTTTTTAACATATGCAGGATGGTGATGTTTACAATACCAGCTGGAAAAGCAAGTACTTGTACAAAACAGTGCATGGAGACAACAGAACAGGAGGAAGAAATGAAAAAAAATCATAGCCTCACACTCAAATTTTGTATATGAAGCAAGCCCTGAAAATAGGAGAAAAGAGATATCTGGCAGCATCCCTGAACCTTACAGGCCAAAATAAAATATATCTGAAATACTTCAGGTTCTGGAACATTTAAAGAGTGGAACTATTGCTAGTTCCAGGTTTTCCCATTCATTAAAGGCACCCCCCCCAAAAAAAACCCCACTCTCCTTCCAAAAACCAACCAAACCAAACCAAACCAAAACCTACATAAGAAAAAATGAAAATAATAATAAGAAATAAAGTAACTACTGGGAAAATATATAAAATAGAATGTGGCCTGGTTACCTTCATGGAGTATACCAAACATTAAGACATAAATTGCTAGATAAGGTAAATAGAATCTTGTAAGTCTTTGAAGTAAGTAAGTCTTAGCTCCAGAGGGTTTGATGATTTCAGCACTGGATCACAAGTTCAGCTGGTTCAGCTAAGGATCAGCTCTAGCTTGCTTATAGTATAAAATAGGTCATGAAAAGGTCCCTCCTGATGTGATTATACTCCTTAGAATATTTCTACAGGCTCATCTAGAGCTATTCCAGAGATTTCTATACTTCACAAAACCTACTATCTTTATATTCATCTAAGAATATTTAGAAAGAACATAAAAGAACATTGATATGATATTTTGCAAATAAAATGACATTTAACTGTGTGTGATTTTCAGCAGCTATCCAGTATTTAGATAACAAAAGAAGTCTGAGGAAAAACTTCTGTCTTATCAGCTTTTTCTTAGGCTTCTGTTTTTAAAAGGATATATAAGTTATCTCCTGAGTGATATGTGTTCCCTTTGTTAGTCTAATTTTTGGCTATACATTTCTTATTTTTTGTTCTGAATTCAATTAGAAAAAATATGAGCACATGCATTAAATTTATCGTGCTAACCATTTGAATTGGATGGAATGCTTAGGAAGAGTGATAGACTGAGTCTGTGTATGTATAGACCTATCAGCTCTCTCTCTTCTTCATTTATACACCCTTCTCTTTGTACTACAATAGAAATCTCCTTTTCATGGTGCAAGACCACAGTGTCAGTCAAGCTGCCTAAGGAAAAAGGGAAAAAAACCAAATGGAGTAGGATAATATATTCCTTAGCATGGAGTTTTGTTGTTGTTGTTGTTACTTTCTTGTGGGTCTTTGTTAATTTGTTTGAGTTTCTTTTCAGCAGCTAATTTTCTTCACAGTAGCTGGTATGGTTCTGTGTTTTTGATTTGTGCTGGAAACAGTGTTGATAAGACAGGGATGTTTTCATTCTTGCTGAGCTCATGCAGTGTCATGGCCTTTTCTGCTCCTTACTGCACCCCACTAGTGAGGAGGCTGAGGGTGCCCAAGGACCTGGGAGGAGACACAGCCAGGAGAGCTGATCCCAGCTGACCAAAAGGACATTTCCTGCCATATGACACCACACTCAGCATATAAAGCTGGGGGAAGAAGTAGAAAGGCTGGGTTGTTCAGAATTTTGGTGTTTCCCAAGTCACTGTTATGGAGGATGGAGCTCTGCTTTCCTGGGAATGGCTGAACACCTGCCCACCCATGGGAAGTGGTGAATGAATTCTTTGTTTTACTTTGCTTGCATGCATGACTTTTGCTTTCCCTATTAAACTGTCTTTATCTCAACCCGTGAGTTTTGTCACTTGTATGCTTCTGATTCTTTCCCTGGTCCCACTGGGGCTGGGGACCTGAGTGAGCCCCTGTGCCAGGTTGACCTGTCAGGTGGGGCTATATATATATATATATATATACTACTTGGCACACAACTAAAAACAAATTAGGTATTTGCTGCAGTATTTAATAGCAGAGTTTACAAGTTAGATAGGAAATGTTTAGCATGTCATGGGCAAAAAACCATCCTCTTTAATTTTAGAATAGCAGAGTGTCTTTTAGGAAAAGAAAATAGTTGTTTAGCAGATTTTGAGAACCCAGGAACTTTATGTAACATCTGAATGAAGAATTAGGCTTCTAATTTAAGAACAAACAAAAAAGTACCAGCAAGTCTATCAGCTATATATAATATATTGCAGGTTGCAGAAATCATTCTTCTGAATTATAATAGTCAAAACATTTGCTGATCTTACACCATCATCTTTGGAAACACATTTATCAGCAGAATAAAATGAAGCTATTGTCATTCAGAGACAATCTAAGCATCAGAGTGTATGGGATGATGTAAAAACCAGGGTAATCTTTTGGAATTACGGTTTAAAAATATTGTACAGCTCTTCATAGGAGTACTTTCCCTGTTGCATTCTGCAAAAATAAAATAAAATAAAACCCTCCAATATTTTTTTTGTCTTTGCTCTAAATGAATGAATATATGACTATCAAAAACATTGAAAATGTAATTCAATCAAATGGTGATTAAAAGATACAGCTTTAGGAATCAAGTTGTCTTTTCAAAGTGGGAATAGGATGGATATTCGAGACGGAGGAGAAATAGTAAAAGATATATTTTTTTAACTGAATTATGAAACCAAGAACTACACAGAGAGATTCAAAACAGTTGTGTTGATTAGTTAGACAAATACTGACTGCAATTCATGTTCATATTTCATACTTCATAATCTATCAATAGAATATTTTGACATGGTGGTCACTGAATCAAAATATGAATGTTGGTTGTGACTTTACATCAAATGCCATCCATGAAAGATGATATATAATATGTTCTAAAAATATAGTTTCCTTCTTGTTTGTTTTGTTTTTCCTTTTCTTAGGGTGTCTTATGACAAGATAAAAAATAAGAACAATGGAACTAGGTATAAACCCAAAGGAAATATAGAGAAAATCATCAGTTATATAGAAAATTTCTGACTTTAGAAGCATATGGGTGAATGATTAGTTCTAGAATTTAAAACTGAAACCCAAGAGTACAACTAGACAAAAATATCTAAAAACTGCAGAATAAAATAATCAGACAACAGAAAATACTTATAGTTAAAACATAATTAGATATTTGGAAGATGAAAAAAGTTTAATATTCAAGATATATATATTTTTTAAGAACTTTAAAACTTCATTTAAATTATCTCTGTCTGAAAGCACAAAAAGAATATTAGTTACTTTATACTTATAGACATATCTTTGAAATGTGTATGGAATGAAATTCACCACATATTATTCAAATAGAAGTGTCTGCACTGAGACAATAACTTAGGTTACCCCAAGACTCCAGTAGACAGGATATTGTAATAACAGGACTGAGTTAAGTTGCACAGATTTTTAATTTTCTTAAACTGGAAAACACACTTGTCTCATGCAGCAGTAAGTTTTCAGGTTCGTCCATCACCTAGCAATCCAATGGCACATCATGGAATATTTACTGCACTTTTCCCTGTATCATGCAAATAGGCCATTAGCTCAAGGGAGCCACTTCAGGTAAAACAAAAGTAGTGGTCAAGCACTCTAATGTCAAACTGCTTGAAGTGTTATATTTTTAGTGACGAGTAAAAGTAGTATTATAGTTTAAGGTCTGCAGTCTATATGAATATTTCCACTTGAACTTTTTGAAAATATTTATGGCAATTTTTTACTTCTTCCTGTGATTAATTTCAGGATTTGTACATAAATATTTGTAGAATCAGATATGAAAATTGTGCTTTCCCTAGTGGTTTGCAAAAACCAAAACGAGATCTTGATTATATTGCATGTTTCACTGATGAGAAGTAGCTGTCAGAAGAAAATATGAGTATCTTTATAACGATTTAATATAGACTTTTGTACATTGTGTGGAAAGCAATTAGAGTTTAGTAGTTGACTGATAGTTGTATAAATTGCTTGTAAAATAGGAAATCAAGTAAGACTTATACCTTTCCATTTATAATGGAAAACTGTTATAAAACGATGAACAAAAATAAATCAAAACCCTATGTCATAGGTTAGCAAGCATAGTCCCGGAAGGGATGTCCTTGCTAAGGGGTGCTTACAGTTTCCTCTGGGAACTGATAGAACCTATCAGCTGGCCAGTTTGAATATGGACAATTCTCTAAGCCACTTAAAGTTGTGACCGCCTCTGTGATCCACATTTAAGAATAGACAAACTCCCCCCCAGCTCTCTCTCGTTTCCGGCGCTGGCACAGGTGGCTGCGGGCCCCGTGTGGGGGCCAGCGGGCCCGGCCAGGCCCTGCTTGGGCCAGGCCGGGCCGGGCCACGGCCATCCTGGAGCCGATGGATCTGTTCCAGCCGTGGAACCCCCCCCACTGCCTTGCCGTGGGCAGCCGGAGCGGCTCGGCTCTCCCCCCTCTCCACTGCGATAAGAAAAATTCAACATTGCAGCTGCAAAGCTGCAAGGCCGAGGTGAGATTAACCCTTTTACTGCTGTGAAGAGCTGAAAACCTGAGGGAAGAGAGAGAGGAGATGCTTAAAGCTGAAATTCTGTTGTGAAGCTATGATATATCAGAGTATCCTGTTGTAATTTCATGAAGATATGGGGGGTGGAGTGTTCAACTTGTGAGCAAAAGCACCTGCGCTGAGATAGGCAGATGCTGACGCAGCTGTAATTTCATGAGAAGTTTGGACAGGGAGAGATGGACCAGATGAGGACTTTTGCTCCAAATGGGAAAGGAGAAAACCTCAGTTCCTAGAGATGCTCCCAGAGATAGTCCTAACGATGAAGATGATGAAGACCCTTTGCTCCCAGGGAAGGAGAAGGGCCTCTGGTTTTGTTTCTGAACGGCTCAACCTTAAAATTGTACCCCAAAAAACTTCAAAAGTGGACCCTTGGAAGCAGTTGCGGGAAAAGCTGCAAGTCGGGGGAAAGGACTCACACGCAGGCAGAGAGACTCCTCTTCCTAAATGGACTGAACAATATTTGGAAGTGGGCGGCTGTCTCGTTGTGATAATGTTTTCATAGCACGAGCAAGAAGGGACTTCTCTTTCTAAATGGACTGAACAAGCTTATTATGGCAGTGGTAAACAGACTGAACATCTTAAGGGTTGTCTTTTCACATTGTCAGTGGGAGAAGGGAGGAAGGTGGGCAGAGGAGGAGAGTTCTGAAGGTGGTATAATTTTTTTTTCTTTTTTTAGGTCTGTTAATAAACTTCTTTATATTCTTTCAAGTTTGGTGCCTGCTTTGCGTTTCTCCTAATTCTTATCTTACAGCAGATAAACAGTAATGAGTATTTTGGACCAAACCACTACACCCTATCCTTACTTAAATGCTGTCAGCAATAAATTATTGATCATATAACAAAAATCAGACACAGAAGACTCCTAAATATTAATTTAAGGCTTAAAGGAAATTAAGATAATTAAACAATGAAGAATTTGTTCCTGTTTTTTAAAACAAGATGCATAGGTTAAATTTTGTTCTTATTATATACTTCCATGATTAGCAGTCAAATTCCATGGATCCAGCCTGCAATGGAACAAGCTGAATACTGTAAAAAATTGCTGGTATATATATGATCTGACTTAATATGAGTGGTGTAACTTACTGCCTTGAACCTTAAATGGAGTGCAAAACACAGTAGGCACTGCATAAATGAGGTAAGAAACCTCTAATGTTCAAGCATCTCACAGGACATAAAAAAATTCTTTACAATATCTCACCTCCAAAAAGGGAAGTGGAAGATATTAAGATGGTGTCCTGTAAGTGATGTATTTTAACTTTATGTATATATATACTATGTACATGTATACTATACATATGTGTGAAAATATTTGCATATCTGATCCCATTTTGCTTTCTTGTGGAAAATTTTGCGAGTCCCTATGACTGTAGTTGAAAGATTAGAGAAACGTACTCAGAGAAAGAAAATAGAATGCATGGAGGGAAAGGGAAGCAAGAGGAAAAACAAAGATCAAAATCCATAATTTTAAGAACTAAAGGCGCTCTTCAAACACTAAAGATTAAAAAAGAAGATATGCAAGGAGCTAAGAGGTAATTTTTATTCTAAAAGCTGTAAAGACATAATTAAAATAAAGAGGGAGGGACAAGGTCTATGATCCATCCGACTGTTACAATATCAATTAATGCGATGTCAGGAAACAGTCCTAGTTTTTAAACTTCATTAAAAAAAGAGGTTTTGGTTAACACTCCAAAGCTATACTTTTTTTTTTTCCTTAAAAATCACTTTGCGTAATGAAATGTATTTTGCTAAAAAATAAAACAGAAACTGGGATGATTTTCTGTGTAATCAAAGAAACGTTCCTTTTGTTTAAGTTGAGATTTTTTTTTTGAGAATTTTTCTTTTACAAACCATTGTTTTTAAACTCTTCTTAGTTTTCATATAGAATTTTAAAAAAAGTATTTTTGAAAAAAAAGAAGAAAATTTACTATATTTTTTCTAATTATAATATCTGTACCTCTCCCATCACTAAGAGCCTATTTTTGAGAATATAATATAACAGTAATACAGATGATTTTTTTAAGTATTAAAAAAAGCACCTCCTTAGTGAACAGCCTAGCATTTTCCAAAGTCTTAAAAAAAAAATTCTATTTGTCTAATTTTGATACATCAGGTAAATAAAAAATCACCTCTGTTCTACAACAGTAATACTGTTGAAGAAACTGTGCCAAAATGATCAGGAGGAAGGAAAGAGTGATTTATGTGGCACAGCTGTCAGCCTTTGAGTTCTGAGGTAAAGGTTCAATAGTTCCTACATTATAGTTATCTATTTCAGTATACAGTTTTCAATCAAAGGAGTTGAGTTCCTTGTAGCTGGTGCTTAGGAAGCAGTTCTGACTGCTCAAGTTTCACATTCCATTGATGAAGTCTTAATAAAGTCTAACAGTCTGTGAGACAAGAAGGCATTTTTTAAGATAATAGGAAAGTATATGACTAATACCAGGTATCAATGCATCAGTACCTTTATTATTATTTGCTCATATATAATTAGCACTGCTAATAATAATGACAGAACTTTCATCCCATGGTTAGTGAAAAATATCTCCAAAGACTGACAGGAAGGCTTCTGAATGATCTTATACTGGAGGACAGTTCTTTATGACTAATAGTTTTGTATGAGCATTGGTAGGTGATGGAAGTTTGGACACACCCTCCTTGAGGAGGTGGAATACTAAAGCAAGTGGGACGAGCCCCAGGGTGTGCAGGAGGCTGCTGAGCTGTGAGATGTCTCTGTGTTCCACACAGTTAGGTTTTATTCCCAACTTATGAAGCAATCACTTTGATTTGCCAGATTATTGTAACTCTCTTCAGTACAATTGCATCCTATCTCCTCAACTACTTGTGATTCATTTCCTTACAGGTACTTAAAACCTTTATGTGCTGATTTCTGTATAGATGGCAATTTTATTCAAATTTTAGAATAATGGAGATAAAATAGATATCATAATTAAAATATCCTACAGCTTCACAGAAGGTCAAGACATATAGTAACTCACACCTATTTTATGGCTTAATCATCCACTGTGCTGCAACCACTGAGAATCTAGACTACAATCAATAAGTTTAATAATAATGGCATATGAAGACATGCATTACAAAACTGGATATGCTGCATCTGATATTTGCAGGGGCCTTACCATGAAAATCAGGGGGATGGTACTCTCTTCAGACGTTCTCCTGATTATACATATTCATTTGAATGCAAGCCAGGTAAATGCCTTGCATTTCAAAAAGAGTGATTTTCTTAGCAAAGGGCACGTGTGCTGCAGCCTGTACTCCAGTAACACCTGTCCTTTTCAATAAAAGGTTTTTACTCCTGAAACTGGGCTGCAGAGCCTTTTTGTAGCAATAGATTTTCTGCTGTTGATATACTGTCTGAGTTCTTTACTATCTGTTCATCAGATGGCTGTTCCATGGATAAGTATATCATGTATTCTGCAGGACTTTCCCATTTTAAAAGCAGTGAACAATAAGAATTGAAGCAAATTTCTGTAAGATTAAGTGGAAAAAGAAAGAATATAAAATAAAAAAGAAAATACAAATACACTTTCTAAAGCCAACAGAAGTTATTTAATTAAAATTATGGCAATGGGCCCATGGGTGCACACATTGCCTGTGTGTGTGAATTAAATCAAATAAATAACAAAGAATTTGAATTAGAAACAATATTAAAGAAAAAATTTCCATTCCACCTGTTTTATCAAGATATAAAATAATGGCAATTTTCAAATGCACCACAAACCTTTCCCACTGAATGAATTTTTCTTTGCCACTCTGAAAGAAAATGGAGAGCGCATTTTCCAAAGAGGCAGCTTCATTAGCATCCAGGAGCACTATTACTGGGGTATTAAAGAGAACATTTTCAAATGCATAGAAGAGAGAAAGCAATAGAGAAATAGTAACATTAAAACCAAACATATTTTGACAAGTAAGAAGAAATGCAGTGTTTCAAAATACAGTGAATAATGAAGATCTGATTTTTGTTTCTGTCAATGTCATCCGCATTTTTATTGGAAAACATCTTTTTTTCTATACTCAAAGTTTAATATATCTGTTGGCAGAAGAAACTTGCAATTTTTGTTGTATTTCCACTGGCTCTGTGAGCAGTATGCCTTATTCAATAGAGCATTTTGAGGGCTTTTCTTTGGTTGTTTGTTGTTGTTAGATTGTTGCTGTTTTGTGTGGGATTTTGGGGGTTGTGTGCTTGGTTTGGTTTTTCTGTAAGTTTCTGCCTGCCCTGAATTCTTAACAAAAAAACCAAAAGGATATTTTTAGGTATGCAAAACATTACCAAGTGCTTTGAAAGTCTCAGTGCCTTGTAGTGCTTCTGATACTGTAATCCTGGCCAGAACTTTGCAGAAAGTAGGCATATTGGTCAACTTGGTCCTGGATGCAGATCGGAGTATGGACCTCCATGTGGTCTTAAAAAGCTATGCTTACAATAAGCAAAACCTAATTCCATTATATTTCCCAGACACTTTTGTGCCATGCACAGGAGTCATTCAGGAGCTACCTTTGGCCTTGCATAATTTTTGCAACTACTATCAAATTCAAAAGATTTATTTTCTGGGACATGAAATTGTGGAAGCATTACTTGAAATGCTGACATCAACACCAAAGTCAGTGTGGCTTTTCCTTTCTTTCTTCACAGAAAGAAAGGCTGAAAAAGTCAGCTAACATTAGAGTCTGATCTGATTCATCTCAGTAAGAACAAAATTTGAACAGATTCAATTGGGAATTTGAATGTGAATGTCATCAAATTTGAAATGACTACACCTACCTGTAGGAACAAAAGATCATATGTTGGGGTCCCTCCCCTGCCGTGTAGCCCTGGGAGAGGGGCCCTGAGGGCACAGACACGGGGTTTCCCTGTCCCTGCTCAGCCTCGTTCCCATGGGTTGGTTTGTGTTCCCTGCGCGGGCAGAAGGACCCTTGGTCCGGTGACTGGAACAGTTCCTGGGCAGAGCTCCGGCCATGCGGCTGGAGAAATAAACATCTCTGAAACAGCTAGCAAGAATCTGTCTGTCCTATATATTTCCTTTCCACACGACTCCTGGTTTGATATATGCGTGTTACAGTATCCCCACTGTAACAATCATAGGATAATTCTAGCTGGAAGGCCGCTCAGCAGCCTCCCGTCCTACCTGTTGCTCTCAGCAGGACCAGCTCTGAGGTCTGGCCTGGTTGCTCAGGGCTTTTATCTGGATGGGTCTTGAAACTTCCACAGCTGGAGACTGCACCACCTCTCTGGGCAACCTGTCCCACTGTTCCCTGTCCTCAGAAGAAAAAAATCTTTTCCTTACATCCTGTCACAACTGCTCTTGTTCTTGTTATTTCTTGTCCTGTGACGGTACATCAGCATCAAGAGTACATAGCTATCTCCTCAACAGCCTCCTCACAGCTGCTGAAGGGCTGCTGTAAGGTGCCCCTGAAGATATCCCTTCTCCAGGCTGAACAATTCCTAGCCCTTCAGCCATGCCTCATGGTGCAAGCTCTACAGCTTCCCTCCCCACAGTCCCCCAATCTCTTCCAACTCAGAATATTCTGTTATTCTGATTCTGAAAAACCAAGATAATAAAATCAATCAACTTAATTAAGCGTGTAAAACCATATCTGTATGAGGGGCTTAGGTATATTACATTCAAATGTTCTTGTGAAGATTGATAGTTTATGCCTGTCTTGGCCCCTCAACAACCTGTAGGCAGGTCTACAAGGCAATCCAGTTCCTTGCAGACAGGATCACTCGAGTTAACATTAGCCCACCCAGGTCAAATTCTGATGAGGCAAGAGGCACTTGAGTATATATCGAGATATACGTATATCTGCCATAATGAGATTCAGTACACTAATAACCAAAGCTATAAGATTAAAATATGTCTACATGTGCTGTGCTATGCAATAAGGATGGGCAGTTTTAAATCCCTGCATGACATTAGAGTAATAGCATGTGCCTTCATTAACAACTTTATTTTACTTGCCAGTATCCCCCAGGAACTGTTAAACAAAGACGGATCTCTGAGACACCCTCCTTTTTTCTACAATACCCTGGGAGCAGAAGGATGTTCAGGCTTGTATTTTCATTCACCGTTCTGAGCAGTAGTGGCACAATCCCACCAGAGCACCATTGGTTTATTAGGACTCCCTGACTCCAAATATTATTTTAATACTGCATATAGTATAATACTATACACTACAGTACTATGTAGAGTGTAGTACAAACATCCTGCAGATCTGTGAGCTTGTCTCTGCCATGTTCCGTGGCTCAGCATAGAACCATCTCTCCCATTAATGCTGTGACTGTCTCCTTCCCCTTTTTGGGCTGTAGTTGAAAAGAAGAAGGCAAAGAAGTGTAAAGAGGAGGTGCATTCCCAGCCACTGCAGCAGTACATGCCAAGAGAACAGCTGTTGTTTTATGGTTATTCTTCCTTAGAGAACCTGGTCCAGGAAGAGAATTAAATACTTTCACAGTCTTTAGTATACCAAAGGTCCTTATTTGGCCTATCCTTATATTGGACCTATCATCCCGCTGCTGGTGGTGAATAAAGGCAGGCATTTAGAAACAATTTTAATAAATAGAGAATTATTTGAAAACTTCCTTTGTTATTCCTGATCAGCAAAAAAAATACTTCAGGAATTTTCTGAAATGGAGAATACATCTGGACCACCAAGTTTAATAGTCACTGATAGACAATCCTCCATTTGGCAAAAGCCTTTTAAAACACATTTATTCTTTTGTTTTCCAAAACATCAATTGAAAATGAGCTCCACAATTTAATTATGTTTGTTTGATTTAGCTGCCTGTTCCCAGGTGTCCTCCTACTCTACAGTTATCCAAAATTTCCTGCTGACATTAGCTATGCAGCTGATGATCACAGAGGAGAAAAAGGCATTTATAGTGATCGTTAAACTGAGCATTGGAAGTTATTGAGTTTTATCAGTGGGGGAAAAAAAAGCCCACAAACCTCAAGAAATATTATTTCTGCTTATCTTAGACTACTGAAGGCATAGAATGTTTAAATAAAGATTGTGAAAACCATTGCAGGTGATGGGGACTATTTTCAATTCAGCTTGTATTGTTTAACTAATGCTATCAAGCAGTGCAGCCTGGAGACCTAACTGGGACAGATCACTACACTTTTTATGCTAAGCTTGAAATAGGTTCCACAGAATCAAAAGTTCAATTTCTGATAGTGCCAGTTAAACCTAGCAATTTAACTGAGGCAGAAAAAAATGGAATAGCATGTAGTTTGCTGTGTTATGGGTCTTTCAGTAAGACCTCTATGATTTTTTATTTTATGTGGTCATAAAAAGGATCCCATAGCTGTTTTTTGTAGCTGATAGAATTTACTCTGCTCTCCTTGGAATAATTTTCTCTCCTTTGAACATTATACAAGATAGTTCATACAGCTCAGCTGCTGTCTTCTAATTCCAGAAGGGGATATACTTCTTCAGTTCCATATGTTTGCAGCACATAAAAGATTTACATACATTTTTGACACAAAAATATTTTAAACATAGATTAATATTATATTTGTAATAGATGTGTGAACTTCTAAATGCTTTCAAAACACACATGGTTCAGGATGCTGGATGCTGGATGATACTGTAATTTTATCAAATGTTATTATCTCAAAACCATATTCTGAACTGAAATGCTGTTATATGGTGACTGAATCTGGTAAGTTAATATAACAGATGTTTAGCTAGGTGTAACTATAGCTCCCTTATCTTGGATGCCATCTCCAAGAGACCTTTAAAACAACTGAGATCTATGCTATCTTCTTCAGAGCATCACCTGCAGGGAAAATGGGAGTGCATCATTGCTACCTCGTGTATTAGTAATGTTCTGTACTGTTTCTTGGCCTCCACTGTGTTCTTTAGAATGTGATGAGGAACTAACCCTAAAGCAGAACATAGAAAGGTTGTCAATTCAGCTATTGAGTTTTATTCTTACATGAAAAGAATACTTTAATGCCCTGTAGCTTCAAGTCCTGCAGCTTCAAGTCACTTGACCTCACCTCTTGACCACAAAAAGTTTAAGCAGAGAAATCATCTCAAATAACCTATTTAAAAAAAAAAAATCATTAAAGAACTTTCAATTCTGACTAATAGTTTTATTCTTATGAAAAATTTCAAAAGCAATTTCAGTTTAGCAGATGTTTCCCCAATATCTGCTAAACTGTAAGACTTCATAATATTCACATTGCCAAATTACATAGAGCACATGTCAGCATGTACATACAAAAAACTTAGATGTGCTCAGACAGAAATACACTTTATCAAACACAAACTGCCTAACTTTTCTGTATATAGTGATTTAAACATAGTATTGATTTTATTCTGAGTGAAATATCCTTAGCTATTCCTAAGACAAATGTCATTCGTCTAGTGAATATCTCATGGCAGAAAGAAAAATTTTGTTTTCTGCCTAGATGCAGTGATATCCTTGTGTAAACAACAGTGTGAGTTTACAAAGAATACAAATGAAAAATAGCCAGAAATTGACAGCTTGAGCACCAGAAAGTATTAACACCCTCCTTGCTAATTGCTGCCATCACAAAGTAATGGAAGTCTTTTAAATCTCCTGACAGTGGTTATGCAACATTTTGTGGTTAAGGGAACTCAAGTCAGTACATAACAGATGCCATCATTAATATGCAACTACATATGCTTCCAGTGAACAAGTTTTTGTGAGATTTTTTTCTTTCCACCCTCTTTTTCTTTGCTATTTGAAAATCTTTAAAATTCTTAGTTTCTGCTTTTCCATCCAGGTGTTTCAACAAGAACTGTTTTAACCCTTTGTTTTTTCCATGAGAGAGCATATTTGGACAGTATTGCAAAGATATGCTACATATCTATTCTTAGTACAACCAGGATTATTTATAGTTTAACTGCTTGTATGTTTTTTACTGGGTCTTTTTTCATCCCCTTTTCCTAGGAAACTTTGAAAACAGAATAAAACTTTGGGAAATCAAGTGATCTGTTACCCCAGCTTAATTTCATCCTCTTACTTTTTCAAGTGTTAAAACCTATCCTGAATTTCCGAGTTCTGTTTCTTCATTGAATTAATTTTTTCTTCTTCCAAATCTTTAGGGGTTTGATTTTAAATAAAAGCAACTGTTCACTTATGGTGTTGCCTGACTATGCACATGAAAAGTTACCCAAAGCAATACATCTGTCCTCACTTTCTTTCCAATAATTAGGCCAATAATTGGGCATGGCATTGGAAGGAGGGACCAATTAAAAAAGGTTAGTATAAAACTGTATACGAATAAGAGATTCTTTTTACAGGATTTGTCATTTTTAATTTCTTCCTTTCTTTGTATACCTTTTGTCGTGTCCCTTCATCTCTCCATTTCTTCTTTCCCTCTGAATGGGGACATCTTCAACATTGGCTTGTGACAGATTCCTTTCACTCCTCACCCTGAGCTCTTTTCTCTCACTAACCAGGACAGCAGGAGTCTAAAACAAGGCAGAATCTAAAAGTACCTTCACGACAAGGATACACACACCCTCTCTCACAGATCACAGCTTGGTGTCTTCTGTCCCTTTGCATCTCTCAACAGTCTCCAACAGGGAATTGATGTCACTTCTCCTGGCAAAAAAAAGTTGATGTACATCTGCCTTAGGGACTTGGGACTTATGTCTGAGTCACTGATGGGAATGTGACTGAACATCAATGAATTGGAGGGGACATCTCCAGAAAGAGAACTGCACATGAAAGACTTCCACCTTGCACATAGCCACAGGTTCAGAATCTCTCAGGTCACCAGAGCTGTTCTGGTCTTTTCATCTCTCCTGACTGGTTCAATGGAGACTCCATGAGTGGTGGCTTGGAAAGCAGATTGGGTTGGTGAGAGCCACAATACAGAAATATGGCAGCCACTTTTCTTTTTCACTAACGGAATCAAATGATTGTTTTTAAGTGATAAATACACCTTCGAGACAGAACCTAGCCTGTTCTGCTGTTTGTGACTGTTCTGTTTCAGGTGTGCTTGTGTTTCTTTGCAATGTTTCACACAGCCCTTGTTGGTTCAACTATCCAGCCTATTACAACCTCTCTGCTGTACTCTTCCTTGTACCACATCTGCCTGTCCTGCTGCTTCAGTGCCATCTACAGACCTGATGAATGTGAATTCAATCCCACTTTTGAGATAATTTACAAGGACAGTGAACAGCATCTGACCCTGGAGAAACTCTTTGAAGACTCTAAATGTGATTTCTGCCAGTTGGACTTTGAACCATTCACCCTTTGAGCTTGGTAATTTAGATCAGTTTCTACCCAATAATGGTCCATCTCTGTTTATCAGAGAGCTTGACAGCTTGTTTATAGGGATGTTGTGGGAGACCAGATCAAAAACCTTGACAAAATCAAGGCAGATGACATCCACAGCCCTATCCTCATTCATTCAGCTAATTGTTTCATTTCAGAAGGCAACCAGATTGGTCAAGTATGATTTCATCTTAGTAATTCTGTATTAACCTCTTCCAATCACCTCCTTATCCTTCATGCTCCTGAGATGTCTTTCCGGAGGACCTCCTCCTTAGTTGTCCCAGGAATTGAAGTAAAGGCTATTTTTCTTCAATATTTTTATTTGGGCAAAATATTTGCCCCTTTCTGATTACTTGGCTTCTCCTGACACCTGTGGCTTTTCAAAAATTATTGGTAGGAATTGTTTTGTTGTCTTGTCAGCCAACACTCATCCAGTTTTTCCAGAGGAGGTGGGAACAGATTCCCTGTTGATCAAGTGCTTGGGTTTCTACAGTGCTTTGTTCTGCAAAGAATTTGTTGACTGTTTCCCCTTCTTTGAACCATGTATTTCATCATCCAGTACCACTGAGGTATCAGCTCTTGTCTATGCTGTCATTTTATCAATTCCATTCTCACCCTTTCTGCAGTACCTAAATCTGCTGTGTTCATCCTGCACATGTTGCCCCTGTAATTCATCAGGGGTCACATCCCAAAAAGTGAAAGTCCCATCCTGCTCAGCCCAGGGAGGGACACCAGGCTGTATCTGTAGCCCTTCACCTCAGTGGCTGCATGTCCCCTCAGGAGTTCTGCTGGGGTTGACCCCTCTGACATATGAGGGGTCAACCTTTCGTCAAACTCTGTGCTGATCCTAAGGGTTGTGTCCAGAGCCCCCATTTTCTCTTTTGTCCCACGATGTGATTCCCAGCCTGTCCCTACTAGGATACAGACAGTAGACCAAGAAAAACGAGCACTGCCCTGCCAGCTGACTGCTGCATCCCTACCAGTCCCCGTTTGCTGCACTTTGTCTTCCGACTTCCCCCCATTGCCAGCTAAGTAGATAACAGATGCTAAACACAGAATTTCTGACTCTGTGCAGGTGTTACCTGCTCTAACACACTTCCCTGAAGGCCCTTCCAAAACACATCCTGACTCAGGATCACACACCCTATGAATAACATTGCAGTTCCATGCTCCTTTCTCCCATGTAATTCCCACAGAACATGCGAGCTAAGCATGTGTCTCTAGCTTTGTGCAACTTTTCTGGAATGACAGGTTCCTTCTCACTGTACGCAATTTCTGTCAAAATACCTCTGAGCAAAGGTTCACTTATGGCACAAATGCTCTATGCCAACGCAACTCTGCCTCAGGAGTCTTTCCTCTGGCCCTGGAGCTTGGTGAGGAGTACCTGCTGCGTCAGTGAGCATTGTGCATCTGTATAGTCCATGCTGAGTGTGTGAACGGTTTACTGCTCTTTTGGAAGATTGTTCCAGCTGCATGTGGCCCCTTTTGTCCTTGGGAATGGGTTCTTGTGGGATTCAATAACTAGGCCCTTGAGGAAGACAAAATATGCTATCCCCAAGACCAGAACTGAGGCTCTGCACATGGTCACAGAATCACAGAATGTTAGGGTTGGAAGGGATCTCTGGAGATCATCTAGTCCAACCTCCCTGCCAAGGCAGAGTAACCTACTGCAGGTGACACAGGAAGATCTCCAGTTTGGTTTTGAATGTCTCCAGAGAGAGAGACTTCATGAACTCCATGGGCAGCCTGTTCCAGTGCTCTGTCATCCTCAACATAAAGAAGCTTTTCCTCAGTTTGAAGTGAAACTTCTTGTCTTTCAGTTTATGACCATTGTCCCTTGTCCTGCCACTGGACACATCAATAAAAGTTCTATATCAAAACTCTTCTACTTCATCTACAATTATTTCAGATTGCAATACAAAACTCTATTTATTATCTATTTGTTATGGGAACATCATAGTTGCAAAAATAAGTAATCAGATGTTAAGTAGTTCCAAAATTAAGACAGGTTAGATCAAGGAATATTTAATACATTACTTTTCCGTATATTTTGCAATACTTCTTATTTACACATCACTCCAGATTTGTCTTGTTAATGTTGTTATGATATGAGAACTTGACTCCTTTCAGGAGCATTTCTTTTCTAGAAATATTTCAAAACCTTTTAATAAATTCTATAGAATGGCATTATAACTGTTCTGGCAATGACAGGAAGATAAAGTTTATGAAATACAAAATAGTATTAATTTACTTTTAATTAAGAGATAATTACTCATAAAACTTCAAAGCAATTTGTTTTTTAAGAAAAAAGCATAAATCATATTTAAATTTTGTTAAACAATTGAGATGCTTTAGATAAGCCCACCAAGAGGAAAGAGATGTCTTGAAACTGAAAATGATGTATTTTCCCCTCCTTTTCCATCTTTTGGAAGAATGCTTAAAAACTTAAAGGTAGAACATGGAGGGGAAAGCAAGGATTTAATATTTTTAAAAGCAATATACTCATTAGTTAACTTTCATCCCTTCTACATTCTTATACTGGTGTTTATCTATTCCATTCAGAGCATTTGCTTTAAGCATCTATTTCTCCAACAGTGTCAACAAGTTGTTCAGAAAGCAGGTCAGAATTGATAGATTAGGAATACGTTTCTTATCAGTGAACACTGAAGTGGCCTAAACTACAGCTGGTATTTCATTGCATAACTAACCATGAAAATAAGTATATGGACAAGGATATAAATGAATGCTGTGCATTATGGTGTATTTAAAAAGGAAATGCTGCTTTTTTTCTGCACTTTATCCAGTGCTTTGAACTTGCTAAGAACTCTCAAAGCTCATTTTATTCTCCAAAATTTGTGCCTTAAACATAAGGGGGAGAGGCATTAAGAGATATCTGATGGATTCTTTACCTTTGTTCTCTATGCTGATATCTTTCTCAGCAGGATATTAGACGGATGAAGTTTGTAAATGAACCACAGAAAAAATTCCCCATAGAGCAAAAAAAAAAACTACCACCAACAAAAACCAACAAAAAACCAACAAAAAAACAACCAACAACAACAAAAAAACCAACACAAAAGCAAACACATTTCTTCTCAGAATGCATCCCATCCTCCATGCTAGGACTCCATCAGAAAATCATGCCACCTGGAAGGTTGCTTCTTTCACCAACTGTCAACTGATATTTGAATCCAATTGCACAACTCACAAATAGTAAAGAGTTTGTCTTGGCCTCATTAACCATAAGTTTAAGGTCTCATAAGTTGTGGAATTGATTTGTAAAACTTAAGTTGTGACACTTTGTGTTACTTTAGATGTCAGTCAAAGTTCCCAGGAAGATTGTTAAATGACAAATTATTAGAGATAAATGGAAGGATACTTCAGAGCAGGGATTTTGCCTTCAAATATAGATTAAATAAACATCGGACTGATGCAAATGAAAACTTAAGAGTTTTTAATCTCCTCTATGGTGAATTGAGGGATAAGATGGACATAGAAATAAAAACTCCTCTGAGTAGACTATCACAAGTTTACAGGGTAATTACTGAGTGCTGTCCTGAGAAATCTGATTAAAATACCACCTTACAATATTGCACAACAACCATCTTTTTTCAATACATTTTTGTGCAGTCTATAGTCTCCTTCACATTGATTCTTCTCGTTCTGCTTTCAGAGTATAAGCTGTCTGCAACAAGAATCATGGTTATGTATTTATTATATGTCCTTGTAGCAAATGATTCTGCTAACCCAGACTTGGGCCTTCAAGGTCCCTGTTTCTGTCCAGTCTACAACTGATACATCAAAACAGTCCTTCTCACTTCTGTGTAGCTATCATGGTTTCCTCAAGGAGTGAGGAGATGGAAAATATAAAAGACCAAGACTAATACTTGAGCAACCTTCTAACATACTGCAACAACAACTGAGCACAGCAGGAGTTTCACTTCACTGACTTTCCAGCAGCACATCTTTGTTTATTCTAGCTTTGAAGGTATCTGTGTAGCAAAAAGTCTAGGCTCTATCCATAGCACTCATCTGCATGGCAGTGGCAGAGATTTCCGAACCATACCTCAGTCTGTGTAGGCAATTTCTTTTGCTGTATGCATGTATTTATGTATTAAGTGCTATTAGTATTTTTAAAGACTACATGCCTATTTCGCTTATCCAAAATGATGTAAATTTTGGAGATTCATTTTCCTGCTTCACATAAAATTGTGATTTTATGCAAAATTTATTTATTTCTGATTTCAGTGTTATTCTAAAAAGAAACATTTAAGTGTTTCTGTATTTTGTGAGGAAGCCTGTGTCTTATGTCTTTCTGAATGGAGCAATAATTTTTAGAAAGAGCTAGGTGTCATGTAGGTAGTCAGTTTGAATCTTTATCTGCACAGCCTTTTAATCCCAATTGCAATAGTTTCGTTATGTCTGTCTTTTTTAACTTTAGAATGGATTGCCAATCATAAAACATATCTGTGTGTACAGCTGAAAAATTATCCATAGAAAGCAAGCTGATAGCACTGAATGTGTCTCACTTGTGACCTAAATCTAGTCATAACTCGCCTCCAGCTTGAAAAGCTTATGCATTAACACACTGTGCCATCTAACCACTCTCTACCTCTGGCAAGCTAATGAATGATTCAGTGGTTTTCATGGCTTCAGTTCAACATTCTATTTCTGCAGCTGGAGACTGAAATATTGCAAGTGGAACACGCTCACGAAAGCTATTGGTCATTAATTCAATGTATTTGCGGTATTTTCTCCACAATGGCTTTTCCCCCCCATAACCTCTTAATTTTCAATTTCCAATTGTTCTGATTCTGCAGTATTAGTAAAATGTTCTATAGGAAATAAGAGGTGACTTCACATTATTCCAGCATGATTTTGACCTCCACAAAGGAAAGACATAGGGACTCTTCAAGCACTAACTATCTATGAATAAATCATTTCCTATAACAAAATGTGGAGAGAAAATATAATTCTGCTATTAAATTTTATCTGTTCCAAATAACTCTGATTTAATCTTTTCTGTATATGATACTATGGAAATACTTGGATCACTTTGTTAGCTATGAAGCACAGAAAATAATTTAGATATTCTATCCGTCCAACCAGACACACCACTATAAGCAGAAATATTCGTGTTACTTCAAATCAAATACATGGCATGGAAAAGAACATCTGGTGCTGAAAAGAAAGAGCATTTCAAACATACTTTATTGGAAATAGCCAGTGCTTTCGTAAATTCAGAGCAATTTGTGTTCATAAGGATCATAGACCTGGGATTCTTCCCACCAGCATTATCCTGTGCCTGTTCATGGCTGACTTAAAAAGGAAGCAAAGAATGTGAAATAATTATACTGAATGTTATTTAAAAGTAGCCGACACTGCACATGAGGCCATGAAGTTTACCTCTTTCATTTATTTCAAACTCAATTATGCAGATATAAGAAAGTGCTTAAGGCTGTTACCTGTTTTACTCTCATTGATTTTCGAAAGAGCGAGGGGGTCTAAATTCATTAGAAGCTTATGGAACTCTTGTTTGTAATCTTCTGTGATTATATAGCCCAGAAAATTGGGGCACATTTTATTCCCATAAAAAATGGTTGTGCAGCACATCTGTTGAATATTTTTTCTATGAAAAAAACAAAGGAGGGAATGTGTCAAAATTCTGCATTAATTCCCAAAATAATATGAAGTTCCCCCTAGGGAGAAAATGCCGGTGTTCATTACTAAGTTATATAAAATACACCTATTTTCGCTGGCCACATGCCCCACTCTGTGTTTGTGCCGCATGAGATTTAAGATTATTACCCCCCTTTTTTTCTTTCAGATCAATGAATAGACGCCAATGTTTATCTTGGTGGCTACCACCATAGGTTTATAAAACCACCCCTAAAAGTTTGTTTTTCTAGATTCTCAATGTCATAAACCCACCATGTCAGCTTGATCTTCAAGGTATAATCTAATTTGAGGAAAATTAATGTTGCTTTCAAAATGAGTATTAGCCAGCTTAAATGTCAAGAATAGATCAATGTCTTTAACGAATGCAAAGATACTTTGGAAATTATTTTTAGAAGCATCCCAAACTATTGTATAGGTCCTTCAGTGTCACGTGATGGAGAATATCTTGGTCCCAGCTCATCCTAAAATTCTACTTGATTCTGAGAGATGCCAGCAGTCTGATAGCCACCACCCATACTACTACTGCTTTTCACTCTGGTCTTCTTTGCTAGGAGCACTCTTCAGACAAAACGAGAGGATTGGTACCCCACAGTATTTATATTCTGATTAGTAAGAAAAGGAATAGGAATGTTTCATGTTTTTCCGTTTATTTTTCCAGCCAATTAACCTTAGAAATTGAGTCCTTTTCTTCCTGTAGAATAGCTGTATTTGAATATTGTTGTAATACACTGGTTGTTTCCTATAATTCTCCAATGAATAAATTGTTACAAATGCTGTTGTCAGGCCATTCACATTTTCTCAGTATGCAGCAGGTTTTACATACACAGAATGTTTAATTAATTTTCTGATTAATGGGCTTCTTTTATTATGCTACTGCCATTTGGCAGCTGTTTTGACAAAACTGCCTTCCTCATTACAGAATTTCTACTTGTGAAAGGAAGTCAACCATAGCAAATGGGCTTATTGAATTATCCAGCTCACCAATTATATAGTATAAAATTATTCATCCTGATATAATTTGATCAGGAAAAATCATTTATCTCTAGTAACTGTGTTAAATTAGATATTATTCTGCTGGATAGGTGCAATTTTGCAAGTCTCTGTACTTAGAGAACTTTTTTTAAATTTACTTGAACACTAAGTTATGGCTTATTTTCTGTTTTCACTTTGTTACCAAAAAGGTTATTTTCTGACTAATCACTCCATTGAGCCCAATTAATTCAAAGCTTAAAAAGCAATACTTAGCCATTTTAGAGCAAAATGCCAGATTGATACATATCATTGGCAATGCAATTTTGAAAGATGTGATACAAACATATTTCTATCTGTTTATAAATCAATTAATTCAAAATCAGTTTTGAAATTTCAACAGTATTTATTTGTGTGCTTTGCATGCATTATGGCGCTATTCCAGCAATGCTGTAATAAATATCAGAAATGTAATTTTTACTCCAATTTTATTTAATCTAACACATTCAAAATTAACCTCACTTTCTATAAGTTTTCATCTTGTCATTACCCTACATAATCTGTCTTATAAAGAGCCAATGTTTGATGCATGTGAAAGAAAAGGGTGTAATGTTTCAAAAAACCCAAAGGTGTAACAGAATATTGTGGACTACAGTGAACAGCTGGTTAAAAAAAACACCTTATTATTGCTTACTTGAAAACCATTATGATTTGTCTTATGCTTCAGAATCACTTTGTATAAAACAACCCAGAAATTCTTGCTGAACAGGAAAGGTACTGTTTATTTGGGGTATACTCCTCTGACTGTAAGTCAGCTCAAGGATTCTCCAGATATTACACTAGAATCTGCAAATTTCTCAAAAATAAATGAGTTCTTTATCTCCTCTGTACAGCTGGATAACTAATGGCATAATGACTCTATCTGTGTGCATAGACATAGGAATGATGTGTTTTCTTTTAATCCAATTACAGTTTTATAGCGTTTTTTTTTCTTATTCTTCTTTGACTTCACAACCCACACTACTTTTTGATTCTTCTCTGCTTTCATCTAAATGCAGTGTCTGCCTCTCCACCAGGGTTTATCATACTATGTATAAGAACAAACACTCTGTTATTTGTCAGACCTTACCGATCATCCTCAGTGTCTCGTTCAACAGAAATTGTCAACAGAGAAAAGAGTGACAATTATCCCATACTACACCATGAAGTCATATTTACCTGGAGGATTACCCTATGACCATTTACCTTTGGCTTCATTCCTGTTAGTGTCTGATTTATTAAAGACATGTCAACAGGTGCTGGAAATACCTAGGATGGTAGTGCTGTGGTTTTACAGCGGTTATTTTGTGTGCCTGGACCTTAGTGTAGCTGGTGCCAGTGTCAACTCTGTCTTAGATATCCTTTCTACACATAAGTACATAAGTATAGCTTAGTTTCTGGACCCTACTGGTCCCATACTGAGAGAATTATCACTCTTGATAGCCTGTACTTGTTTCAGGATCAGATTTTCTCTCTATAGGGATGATCAATAATTTCTGTTAATTGAGAGATACTCCTGCCTTCATGCTCTTGCCTTGACACAGGTGACAGTCACGTGTTTCTGGACTCTGGTTCCAGTCTGGTGGGTCATTTCCCTTTTGAAGCTGTCTGGTGGGTCATTTCCCTTTTGAAGCTGTCTGGATTACAGATCTGATGCAAAGCAGGTCAAAATATCCACTGTGGTTTTCACTGAGGGTAATTGAAGCTTGCAGGGTTTTGCACCATCTGTTGTTCCTCCCACTGCCTATCCACAATGGTTTGTTGTTTGGGGTTTTTGTTTGTTTATTTGTTTTATGGTTGGTTGGTTTTCTGTTTTGGTTTTTTTTCTCCCACTGACTAGATGCAGATACAGGTTATTCTCAGTTTTACCTGAGACACGTTTGGGTTGTATATCCTCATTCACTGTTGCACTGAAGAGCTGACATTTATTAAGATTGATAAGAGTACTGCGCTAATCCATGGCCTTGAATACCCTGGTAAGCAATTTTTACAAGCTACCATCATCAGTGCTGGCCATTTCTAGTCTCAGAACTTAAAAGTTTTTTTCCAGGACAAACTGTCACAATGCTGTTTCTGGGTATACCACTGTTTATGTTGCTGTCAGTGGCGGTTTCGCTGTGGTTCATACAGCCTTGTAGGCCACATTTTCTTGCTGCATTCTCATCCACTGTATTCTCAGAGAGGCAAAAGTTCCCTAGAGTTGCAGGAAAATGACTAAATAGCAAGTTGGAAAATGAACAGCTGTTCATCTTAATATTTATACAAGAAGCGTCCATCCACCTGGGTAGCTCAAAGAGGTGAGGGGAGGGACAGGTGAAGGATTTTGTAGGGTCTGAGAACACTGCTTCACTAGTATAGGAAACAGCAAAACTTTTATGTAGTTGTGATTATTAAGGCAATTTTTATCTACAGGTGGCATCTTATCTATAATGTTTAACTTATTTATAAGAAAATTTCTATTGTAGGCAAGTCTTAATGACTGGAATATGAAACATTAATTACACCTTGGTAGAGCTGGTCCTTTCTCCCTCAGCTATTTCCTGTTTTCTGCTCTGTGTGTCTGTGTACACTTACTCGTATGTAGACCCTGTATATGAAGGTCAAAGAGCAGCAAAAGAGAAGAGTTGTGCCTAGTGAAATTGTACTGACAATGAAGAAGAGGTGAGTATCCATGACCAACAGCTTTGGATTGTAACAAGCCAGTGTGTCATGACCATAATTTGATGCTACTTTGCTACCTTGAATCAGGTGACCGTGAGTTCAGCGACTGAGCCTGAGAAAACACATGGGTGCCTTCAGTGTCTCCCATAACTGACATGTACTTTTGGCATTTCCATATGTTTTCTGCAGGCTACTTGCTCTTTTTGCCTTGAAGAGGGTTTTTTTTAAGTTTAGTTATCATAATTTTTTGGTCTAGATCCTTGAGAATGGTATAAACATGTAGTGGTTTGGTCCAAAATACTCATTACTGTTTATCTGCTGTGAGATAAGAATTAGGAGAAATGCAAAGCAGGCACCAAACTTGAAAGAATATAAAGAAGTTTATTAACAGACCTAAAAGAAGGGAGAAAAGAAAAAAAAATTATACTACCTTCAGAACTCTCCTCCTCCCCCCACCTTCCTCCCTTCTCCCACTGACAATGTAAAAAGACAACCCTTAAGATGTTCAGTCTGTTTACCACTGCCATAATAACCTTGTTCAGTCCATTTAGAAAGAGAAGTCTCTTCTTGCTCGTGCTATGAAAACATTATCACAACGAGACAGACGCCCACTTCCAAATATTGTTCAGTCCATTTAGGAAGAGGAGTCTCTCTGCTCGCATGTGAGTCCCTTCCCCCGACCTGCAGCTTTTCCCGCAACTGCTTTCGAGGGTCCACTTTTGAAGTTTTTTGGGGTACAATTTTAAGGTTGAGCCGTTCAGAAACAAAACCAGAGGCCCTTCTCCTTCCCTGGGAGCAAAGGGTCTTCCTCATCTTCATCGTTAGGACTATCTCTGGGAGCATCTCTAGGAACTGAGGTTTTCTCCTTTCCCATTTGGAGCAAAAGTCCTCATCTGGTTCATCTCTAGGAACTGAGGTTTTCTCCTTTTCCATTTGGAGCAAAAGTCCTCATCTGGTTCATCTCTCCCTGTCCAAACTTCTCATGAAATTACAGCTGCGTCAGCATCTGCCTATCTCAGCGCAGGTGCTTTTGCTCACGAGTTGAACACTCCACCCCCCATATCTTCATGAAATTACAACAGGATACTCTGATATATCATAGCTTCACAACAGAATTTCAGCTTTAAGCATCTCCTCTCTCTCTTCCCTCAGGTTTTCAGCTCTTCACAGCAGTAAAAGGGTTAATCTCACCTCGGCCTTGCAGCTTTGCAGCTGCAATGTTGAATTTTTCTTATCGCAGTGGAGAGGGGGGAGAACCGAGCCGCTCCGGCTGCCCACGGCAAGGCAGTGGGGGGGGTTCCATGGCTGGAACAGATCCATCGGCTCCAGGATGGCCGTGGCCCGGCCCGGCCTGGCCCAAGCAGGGCCTGGCCGGGCCCGCTGGCCCCCACACAGGGCCCTGCAGCCACCTGTCCCAGCGCCAGAAACGAGAGAGAGCTTGGAGGGGGAGTTTGCCTATTCTTAAATGTGGATCACAGAGGTGGTCACAACTTTAAGTGGCTTAGAGAATTGTCCATATTCAAACTGGCCAGCTGATAGGTTCTATCAGTTCCCAGAGGAAACTGTAAGCACCCCTTAGCAAGGACATCCCTTCCGGGACTATGCTTGCTAACCTATGACAAAACACTGGACTAAAAGTCAGTGAGTAGCATCAGCAAGGCAAAGTGCAGACAGCTCTGGACTTCCACTGTTGGGGTGGCCTCTCTCTCACTTGTCCACTTCAAAGAACTTCCATTTTTGAAGTGCTTGGACCATGATTTATTCCTTTCTTTATTCATGCTCCCTTTTCTCCTCACCCTCAGAGACCAAGGTTCTCCCTCTTGCAGTCATCACATGGCACATGCAGGACAACCAGGGAATCAGGCCAAGCCAGCATGGGTTTAGGAAAGGCAGGTCCTACAAGACTAACCTGATCTCCTTTTTTGACAGGGTGACCTGCTCTGTGGGGAAGGGAAAGGCTGTGGATGTTGTCTACTGGGATATCATCTGTAGGGACATTAATCATCTCTGGGACATTAATAAAGCCTCTAACACTGTTTCCCACAGCATTCGCCTGGAGAAAATGGCTGCTCATGGCTTGGGTGGGTATACTCTTTTCTGGGTAAAAAACCTGGGCTGGCTGGCCAGGCCCAGAGAGTGGTGGTGAATGGTGCTACACCCATCTGGCAGCCAGTCACTAGCGGTGTTTCCCAGGGACCAGAGTTGGGCCGTTTCCTGTCTAATATCTTTATTGACAACCTGGATAAGGGGATTGAGTGCTCCACCAGTCAGTTTGCAGAGGACACCAAGATGGGCAGGAATGCTGATCTGCTGGAGGCAGGAAGGGTCTGCAGTGGGATCTGCAGAAAGTGGATTGATGGGCCAAGGCCAATGATGTGAGGTTTGACAAGCCCAAGTGCTGGGGCCTGCAATTGGGTCAAAACCGCCTGCAGTGCTACAGGCTGGGGGCAGAGTGGCTGGAAAGCTGCCAGGTGGAAAAGAATCAGGGGTGCTGGTCAACAGCCATCTGAACATGAGACAATGTGTGCCCAGGGAGCCAAGAAGGCCAATGGCATCCTGGCCTATATCAGCAATACTGTGGCTAGAAGGACCAGAGCAATGGTTGCCCCCACTGTTCTTGGCACGAGTGAGGCCACAGTTTGAATCCTGTGTCCAGTTTTGGGCCCTTCACTACAAGAAAGACATTGAGGTTCTGCAGGGTGTCCAACGATGGGCAACAAAGCTGGTGAGGGGTCTGGAGCATGGGCTTACGAGGAGCAGCTGATGGAGCTGGGGATTTTTAGCCTGGGAAAGAGAAGAGACCTTATTGCTCTCTGCAACTACCTGAAAAGAGGCCATAGTGAGGTGGGAGTCAGCCTCTTCTCCCAGGTAACAATGGACAGGATGAGAGGAAATGGCCTTAAGTTGCTCCAGGGGAGATTTCAATTGAATATTAGGAAAAATTTCTTCACTGAAAGGATAGTCAAACACTGGAACAGGCTGCCCAAGGAGTTGAGTCACCCACCCTGGAGGTATTTAAAAGACCAGTAGATGTGGCACTTTGGGACATGGTTTAATGGCAGACTTGACAGTGCTGGGTTAGCAGATGTTCTTGATGATCTTAGAGGTCTTTTACACCTGTAATGATTCTATGATTCCATCAGTGGGCTTCAGCCCAGTGGCCAGACAATTTTGGATTTCTACCTAATTTCTATTTGAAAATCAAACTATGAAAAATACTACAATATCTTTTCTTAATGTTCATAAATAGATTTCAGGAGTTTTTCACAGGTGTATTGGCTCTTCTCATGTGGTGCAATGAGGAAATTTTTCCCATATGAAGCTCTGGGAGCCTTTCTCTCCATCTCTCACTTTCACCAAACACAACAAATTTCTTCATGGGTCATTCCCATGCTACACCTAGCATTCATTACTGTGACTGTAGGAAAACACTATATATTACCAACTTGAGTTATAAACCTTGGTGGTCTTTTTTCAGTACTGCTTTCATACTAGGAAGGAAACAGTGAGAAGAGTAAGAAAGCCTGGTGTAGCTATACTTCTGAGAAGATACACCTGGCAGCCATACAGAGGTGAGCAGCAGCCTTTGTGGGTTCCAGCTTTACAGTAGCAAAATGTAAAGCTCTGTAAATCAGAAGAAAAATGGTAGCTACAAAAATTATATCCCTTGTTATATACCCTAAGCTTGACCTCTTTGAATTCACCCCATCATAACTTCCATGATTCAATCTGAGATGGTTCAGATAAGTCCTGCTGGATAAGAGAGAAGGAGAAGGTCTGTTGTCACCATATAGAGCTGTTTGAAGGGATCCTCCGGGATCTGGCTGCTGCTGCTGCCTGGTACAATATATGACTTTAAGTGGTGCGCTTGTTTTCCATCTTCAAGAGCAACAGTTCCAGGTCAAGCTGTACATAACTGCATTGTGTCCACCCACACAAAGAGTTTAAGTGGTGATTGAAACAATATCTCATCTCATTTCTATTTACCAGGTTAAAGGAAGTTTCTTTCTGGAGCAGGGTCTCATCTATTTGCAGCAGGAAATAAATTTCTTTTAAAAATGAATCAAAAAGACTCTCAGGGCTGCCAGCACAGGTCAGTGTAAAATCATGCTATAATAAGTTATTGCAAAGTTTTTTTCTGAGCACTCTATCTGAAAAATACTGAAAACCCCTCAAAAATAATTCACCTTCTCTAGCTCGTTTGTGCAGACCTACTTAACAGAGTGAAACTTTAAATAACTCTTCTCTCTTTTTGCCTTCACCAAATATTTCAGTTATGTCTTTCAAAATACATTTTTATGGCAACTGAGAATTTAAAGTAGTCATTTAAATGACAATTCTCACTATAAACTCTTGGATATAAGTAGACAAAGCAATGAGATGACATAGCCATGAATTTTATTAAATCAGTTAGAATTTCAAACTTCAGATGATGTTACAGGTACATAACTTAAACTGTCCTATCCCCATAGAATACCAGAGAGGAGGAAAGTACTCGAATATTGTAGGTTTTTTTCCTGGTCATGCTGTATAGAATTTCAGCAATTTGGTCCAATTCAGCCCTAGCTGTACTAAAGAGATTTTTTTCATTATTTTTTGCTTATTCTTTAATGTAGTTACGACACTGCAAAGTAAATTAGGAAAATGGTAACTATATGCCTTTATTACTTGAGAGAAGCATAAATGACTTTTCTCCTAAAAAGCATAGAATTTCCTATGCTTTCTATTAACTTGTAGAAGTTCCCAGATCTTAGGTTTTTTTCTGGTATCGAAATCTAATATATATGTAAAGGTTCCTATGGGTAAATACCAGTTTCCCAACATGTCTGTATCGGAAGTTTATCTGTTAGAAAGCTAAATCACATCGGGAAAAAGAGAAGTTAATGGGATGCAACTCCCAAACAAACTGACAGATTTGTCCCTCATTGTCTTTGTTGTTTCACACAAAAGAAATTGAAGTACTAGATAAATATTTTTATAATGTATGATATTTTGGTTTTGCTGTAATGCAAAAATAATGACAAAAGTTAGATTCTTTACCATTCTATGACTTACAGATATGTTTTTTCAGTGTTCCTTTCAATTAGTGTAATGTCATTAGAACTGTGTAAGAAATTTTCCATCTATAACAGAACTTGTAGTTCTCTTTAAGTACTTCAGAGGCATTAACCAATTCAACAGGCAAAGTTCAGAGTGACAGCAAAATTCCAGAAAAAAGGGTGTTCCTAAGCAATTGACAACTAACTGTAGTGCACATGTATTTATCCTATATGTCTGTGTTGTGGTTTTAGGAGTTTTCCTTCTGTTTTCTTTTTCTCTTAAAGAATTTTCCCCATACATGTTGCCAGGGGGACAAATTACTGGGTGCTTAAGAAAAACAAAAGACCTGGCCATAGAGGCAGGGGTCCATCTGGCTACTCTCTTTCACCTGGGCTTGTGAGCAATTAGTTCCCAGCGTTTGGATGGAGAGAGAGGCTGGAAGGAATTCAGCACTCCAGTCAGCACTGGAGACTTCTGCTTTTTCAGCTGCCGTCCTTCTACAGGAGAAACCCCGGGATCCCAAGTCTACCTTTCCCTGCCCCGCTGGGAGCCGGGCTGCAGCCGCTCTGCCCCCACCGTTGCTTCGAGCCTTCGCTATGCTGTAGCCCCGCTCACCCTGCCTGCCCAGACCTCCTGGGGTTCCTACCGCAGCTCCGGCAGTTTGGATACTTCTCGTCTGCCACCCGGGATTTGTGCTTGTCCCTGCCGTTCCAGCCTGCTGTTCCCGAGGGTCTGGCCGGACACTGGGATCAGCTGCCCAGGGGTTTGTGAAGCCTTTGTTCCATCTTTTCCCGGGATCCCAAGGCACCGGTGCTACGTGCTCTCTGAGCTCGCTCCGGAGCGCCCCCTGCAGCCGCGGGGGAACCATCGCACCTGCCCTGCTCACCGGGAGCCGCCAGCGCCCCTGCCGTCTGCGAGCGGAACTGCACCCGAGGGGAAAGGGCCTGACAGCCGAGAAGGCTGGCACTGGGTTTGTGATTGTTTGCTGTTATTGCCATAGTTATTGTTGTTTGTTTGACTGGTTATACACATAGAGATATATAATAGTAAGGAACTGTTATTCCTATTCCTCATATCTTTGCCTGAAAGCCCCTTAATTTCAAAATTATAATAATTCAGAGGGAAGGAGGTTGCAATTTTTTCTCTTCCATTTCAAGGGAGACTCCTGCCTTCCTTGGCAGACACCTGTCTTTCAAACCAAGACAGTCTGTCGCCCATTTATGTTGTATCGGTAGGACAGATCCCCAGCAAAACTGCTACTCATACATTTATTACTGCTTGTGTTCGTTTGTACAGGACCCCCTAAGTGTTCAGCAAGGATAAAAACAAACAAGAGACTAACAAAAGAGTTTACCAAAGCTGCTTAAAATCAGAAATGAGACAAAAAGTTATAAATCTATGTAATCCAATTTCTTCTGATGTGTGTCTTGCAACAGTTGCCAAAGGCTACCTGTTCATCCTCTGATGGCATTCATTTCTGGGTCTCACTTGTGTGGGGCAGCATGTGGACCAGCTTGCTCAGTGTGAAGTATCTGTTCTGTTTAGGCCTATATGGTCAGAAAATGGAGAGTCACTTGCAGACTGTGTGTCTTCAGTTCTGCTCTGTGCAAGTAGGACAACATCAGCAGGTGTCAGCAGCAAGACAAGAGTGCCTAGAAAACTGATTGAGTGATCTGCAAACTTTTTACTGGCAGCTAATGAAAGTCCATATAATGAGATTCCACTTTACAATCCTCCACACAATCATGTCACATTTCAAAATCACCACTAATGCTCTGTAATATTAAAAAAAAAGCCCCGAACAAAACCCAATTCAAATATTATGGGGACAAACATAATAAGAGGGCAGTAGAAATCAGAGGTGTGTGCAGTCCTCTCAGGTGATTGAATAGCAAGGAATTTGCCAATTAAAACCTCTTAAATGTATACAGAAAGAAAAGCAACAAAATGTTTATCTCTCACGTGTGTGTTCAGCTGACTAAAGTAGACAAAAATATACCTTGCTACATCATGGTACAAATTTTCTAATACTAGTTAATTCCTGAAAGTAAAACTGTCACTAAAATATCAGGTTACTAATACTGCGCTTCTTTATGTACTGTTGATAAAAGGAGAAGTTGGACAACTAAGAAGTGTTGTCAGCAGAATTAATTTTGGGAGTGTCAGCCATTTTGTCAATTTTTAAATTATAATTTTTAAATTTTCCTTGTTCATCTCTGAAGAAAATGGGCATTGCTGAGCTTCAAAAGCCCAGCTGCTGCTATGCTGAATTTATTTCTTCACATCTGTGTTTTCTTAGTTGTCCTGGGGTGATGTTATGAAGCCGCTTTTTTCCTTAACCGTCTGCTCAATGCCCAAGGATGCTGTACCTTTAAGATGGACCCAAGGGGCCATGGGACCCGGGTGCAGGGCAGTTTAATGGCCCGGCCCAACAGCTCGGGGGCCCTGGGCAGGGCTCAGGAGGGGGTGCGCCAGGAGCGCTGTGCTGCTTTTTGGTTTCCTTTGTGTTCCAGCTAGCTGGGAAAAGGTTCTGGTTTTTTTCTTGTTTGTTTTTCCCTTTCCTTCCCCTTGCCTCACTGCCTCCCTTGCCTCCTTGCCGGTCCGGGGAGCCTGTGGGGGTGGCCCCGGCAGGCCCGCGGGGTGGCTCTGGCTGGTCTGAGCCCGGGTGTCTATTCCCTCTCCAGGAATTTGTTGTATTTTGAGGAGGTTTTTTTATCCCGTTCTATCCTGTTTTGTTTGGGGTTAATAAACAGTCTGTTTTTCTCCACTTTCACTTGCTGTGACCCACTGTCGTATTGGTGGAGGAAAAGGGGGGGCCCTTCTCCCTTCGGAGGAGACACTCACCCCGGAGTGTTTCCTTCTGAAGTTTTGTCTCCAAAACTGAGACATAAATTTGGCACCCAACTTAAGGGGCACGTCAAAGAGGAAAAAAACCCCAACATTTGGTTCGAACCATTTTGTATTGAGGTACAGCAGTAAGACCATGCTGTTTGATTTAATAATTTTTCTGTGGAACCTAACCATTAGTACATATCCACAGCTATGGGCAGTCGGGTCCCTGGCTTACACCTTTCATAAGTCAGGAGTAAGAATCAGGACTGCCATTTTAATATGCCTGGTGCTAGTGATTTCTCAAAGTTTTACGGAAGTAATGGAAACCACTGAGAATGTGTATGTTATGTTGTTTTTCCATTCTGGCATTGGTAGTTTTCTTTTGGAATGTACTAGTAATTACACCTAGTTTGTTAGGGGAAAAGCAGGGGATGATAATTCCCAGCCCTTCATCTCCTTCTTCCCCTTCAGATTTGGCATGTCACCTTTTGAAAGCATCCAGTTTCCCCTGGATGTCAAAGATACCACCTTCTTATTATGTTATCTAGCAGGGTTTCTCTATGTGGTCTCCAGCTTGTCTAAAATAAGGGCTGAGATATCCAGAGGGGTTGCCCAGACAGCTGCCCCAGTTGTGGAAAATCCGAAGTGGTGTGGGGTATGGGAGGACATAGGCCAGACCCTGAAGCAGTTTTCTGACTCAGTAGCCTGGAACTTTCCCCCTGAACGAATTCAGAATCCAGCTGAGGTGGGAAAGTATCTAAAGGAAAACTGCAATAACAACGTGGATGAAAAGAAAAAGCTCATTGCTGTGTGCTGGGTCCTGGCTAACGCTTACCGCACGCTGCTGGGTACTATAGGGCAGATGATACAGCCAGAGGAGCAGGAGAATAAGCCAGCAGACACCCCAATCACTCCAGCTGCAGCTAAAGCAGATGGGGAGCCTAAACCAATAACAGTTGCTCCTGTCCAACGAAAGAAACACAAAGCCAAATCCATTCACCCAGTGGATGATGACGGACAGCCAGGACCTTCACAGCCAGCAGAGGAATTGGAACCCAAAATCATTACCAAGTCCCTGTCCATAGAGAGCCTTCATACCCTGAGGAAAGATTACACCCGATGGCCTGATGAAACTATATTAAGTTGGATGGTCTGAATCTGGGATGCTGCAGGTGACGGTACAATTCTGGATGGCACTGAACCAAGGCATTTGGGACCCCTGTCACATGATTTAAGTATTGACCAAGAGATGACAAGGGGTCCTGAAGCTCTCAGTCTCTGGACACGGTTCTTAAGAAGTGTGAAGGAAAGATACCTGTGCTGAGAAGATCTCCAGCTGCAGCTAAACCCCTGGAAAACCATGGAACAAGGGATTCAATGCCTGAGAGAACTGGCTGTGATAGAGATCATATTCTCAGGTGACCAAGCAATTAGGAGACCTGACATGGTAAAATGTACACTGGTGATGTGGCTGAAACTTGCATGACACACGCCACCAGAATATGCCCCTGCTTTAGCAGTGATGACATGGAAAGACGGGGATGAGACAGTGAGTACTATGGTGAGGAGGCTCTGGGCGTATGCAGACACTGTGCACAGCCCAACACAAGCAAGAATTGCAGCTGTGGAAAAGAGTCTCTCAGACACCATACAGAAGATGGAAGATAGGATAGACAAGGCTCATCAGAAACTCAGGAAGGAGCTGAAAGAGGGCCTTTTCCAAATCGCATCAGTGCAGACCAGAGGCCCTGTTACCAGAAGCAGACGTCCCACAGCTAGGGAGAGAGGGTACACCCCAAGAGCTGAACTTTGCTTCTTCCTGTGAGACAGTGGGGAAGACATGAGGAGGTGGGACGGAAAACCAACTTCTGTCCTGGCAGCACGGGTGCATGAATTGAAGGATGGTAATGCTCAGAGAGGGAGTTTCACCAGAAGGGAAGTATCTCAAGTTTCAAATGATAACCAGGACTAGAGGGGCCCTGCCTCTAGCCAGGTAGAGGCCAGGGAAAAAAACGTCTTTTGGAAAGTGTGGGTCCGTTGGCCTGGCACATCGGAACCACAGAAATATGAAGCCTTGGTTGACATGGGTGCACAGTGCACCTTGATTCCATCAAGACATGTGGGGGCAGAACTGGTTTCTATTCCTGGAGCGACAGGGGGATCGCAGCAGTTGACACTGCTTGAAGATGACGTGAGCCTAACTGGAAAAGAGTGGAAGAAACATCCCATAGTGACTGGCCCAGGGGCCCCATGTATTCTGGGCATAGATTTTCCCCAGAGTGGGTATTGCAAAGACCCAAAGGGACTCAGCTGGGCCTTTGGAATAGCTGCTGTGGAGGCAGAGGGCATTCGGCAATTGAACACCTTGCCTGGGCTGACCGAGAATCCTTCTGCAGTTGGGCTTCTGAAGGGAGAAGAGCAACGAGTGCCAATTGCCACTTCGACAGTGCACCTCCGGCAGTATCGGACAAATCGAGATGCTGTGATCCCCATCCACAAGATGATTTGTAAGATAGAGAATGATAGAGAGCCACGGGGTGGTCAGCAAGACCCACTCACCCTTCAACAGCCCCACTTGGCCTGTACGCAAGTCTGACGGGGAATGGAGATTGACTGTGGACTATTGTGCCCTGAATGAAGTGACTCCACCGCTGAGTGCTGCCGTGCCAGACATGTTGGAGCTCCAGTATGAGCTGGAGTCCAAAGCAGCGAAGTGGTACGCCACTATTGACATTGCCAATGCATTTTTCTCCATTCCTCTGGCAGCAGAGTGCAGGCCTCAGTTTGCCTTCACCTGGAGGGGTGTGCAGTACACCTGGAACCGACTGCCCCAGGGGTGGAAGCACAGTCCCACCATCTGCCATGGACTGATCTAGACTGCACTGGAAAAGGGTGAAGCTCCAGAACATCTCCAGTACATTGATGACATCATTGCATGGGGGAACACAGCATTGGAGGTATTTGGGAGAGAAGATCATCCAGGTTCTCCTGGAAGCCGGCTTTGCCATCAAAAAGAACAAAGTCAAGGGACCTACCCGGGAGATCCAATTCTTAGCTGTATATATATGTATAAACATGTGTGTTTAAAGTTGAAATGTATTAATTTGGGCATTGAGCAGACGGTATGGAATAAGGGATAGAATGTCCTGGGGTGATGTTATGAAGCCGCTTTTTTCCTTAATCGTCTGCTCAGTGCCCTAGGACGCTGTGCCTTTAAGATGGACCCGGGGGAGCCACGGGACCGAGTGCGGGGCAATTTAACAGCTGGGGCCCAACAGCTCGGGGGCTCTGGGGGCCCTGGGCAGGGGGCAGGGTTCGGGAGGGGGGTGCGCCAGGAGCGCTGTGCTGCTTTTTGGTTTCCTTTGTGTTCCAGCTAGCTGGGAAAAGGTTCTGTTGGGTTTTTTTCTTGTTCTTTTTCCCTTTCCTTCCCCTTGCCTCACTGCTTCCCTTGCCTCCTTGCCGGTCCGGGGAGCCTGTGGGGGTGGCCCCGGCAGGCCCGCGGGGTGGCCCCGGTGGTCCGAGCCTGGGTGTCTATTCCCTCTCCGGGAATTTGTTGTATTTTGAGGGGTTTTTTTATCCTGTTCTACCCTGTTCTGGTTGTGTTAATAAAGAGTTTGTTTTCTTCCACTTTCACTTGCTGTGACCCACTTGTCTTATTAGTGGAAGAAAAGGGGGGGCCCTTTTCCCTTCAGAGGAGACACTCACTCCGGAGTGTTTCCTTCTGAAGTTTCATCTCCAAAACTGAGGCATTAGTGTGGCTTTCAAGAGAAGCTCAAGACTGTATTTCAGAGGAATTATCTGGGTATTTTGTAGTACCAGATTCTTGTAAGGAGCTATACATACAGTCCCTTAGAAGAAAATTTTTTTTCAAATATCCAGGCAGAATGCTATAATTTCTGTTGAAATTAAAAAACCTTTCTATGTTTAAAAGGATTATATAATTTTATATATCTATTTTTAGTTTATATCCCATGCCATAATTGTGCTTAGCAATAAAAACTGTGAGAAAGTGGAATATTTGGAGCAATGGCATTTGTCTTGCCAAGTAGCTATTATACCCAATGGAGCCCTGCTGTCTGGAAAAGTAATGCCTGTATGTGGGAAGTAATGACTTAATCCCTTGTTTTGCTCTGCTTGTGTGTGTGGCTTTTGCCTTCCCTATTAAACCATCTTTATCTCAATCCATGGGTTTTCTAGTTTTTGCCCTTCTGATTCTCTCCCCCATCCCCTGAGGGAAACTGAACAAGAGGCTGTGTAAGTCTGAGCTGTGGGCACAAGTGAACCCAGCACTGATGAAAACCCTTCCATTGTATGTTTTAGATGTAGAAGAATGTGCTGGCTAGAAGTTAATCATCTCAGATAGAGAGACAGAAGGACAAGGTGAATTGGAATGGATTGGATGGGCTGCAAAAGGAGTGAGATTGAGCCATGGTCTTCCCAGACAGAATAACTATTGCACAGTGGAAGATAGGATGTTTCATTATTATTATTTTCCCTCCTCCATCATTAGGCAGGAAGAGAACTATGCATTAAAGTCAAGGCACTAGTTTATATTCTTCTTCAGTGGTAGTGATGTGGTCCCTAAAGACTTGAGATGGTTCTGATTCCACTGTGTCTTTAAATTCTGTGCATCAGAGGGCTTTGACTGTACAAAGCTAGCTTCTTATTAGAACAGGAATTGAAACAAGGAGCTTTCAGGAATTAAAAAAAAAAAGAAAATAGGGAATAAGAAAGAATAGAAACAAAGTGGTTGTAAGCATATCTCCCCTTTCCCTGCTACATATTTGAATCATGGGTTTCAGAAAACTCCACACAATATCTGTTATTCTCATTGTTCCTTCTAGCCCATTTCCACACAATATCTGTTATTCGCATTGTTCCTTCTAGCCCCTCTCCCCTGCCTGATGTTCTCACCAGCCCTTGTGAAATGCCATCTTTTTTCTCATTGTAGAAGTCTCCACCTTATCTGCAGTGCAGCAGGAAGGGCAAGGAAAATAGGTCCTTGTTAACAAACCACATCCTTTCAAGAGACTTACATTCATATAGATTAACTGTGAATATGTGACCCAAACACTTGTTATGAACTCTTAAAGAGAATAATGACAGTATTCAGGGAAAAAAAAAAAGAAATCACACCTTTCCTAGTTTTTCTGGTCAGAAAAAAATGGGACTATTTCTAAAAATCATATTGTACAGTAACTTAAGAAAGATTACAGGAAAAAAAAGACATTTGGGAGGGAGATCTTGTTTGTGTATTTCCTTCTTGCAGACAAGAGTCAGAAATAATACTTCTGGTTTTATTTCTTTAAAGGAAATAAAAACTAATGGGGTTACTTCAGACTCAGGTCTAGCACATTCTTTTCCTAAGCTTGGTAAAGATTTGTAAAGAATGACAGAGAAAGTTAAGGTAGGAGCAAATTAAACTTAACTGATCAGGTTTCAATAGAATAAACCAGAAATATTGTCCTCTTAAGAAGATTGTCTTGGAGAATAATTGACTCCCAAATTAAACTGGGGGACTCTAAAATGTTTGGTTATTTAATATATGGCTTTGGTTCTTATCAAAGTCATTGCCATGAAATGGTATAAATTAAGTCTCAGGACTTAAGCCATAACAACTGAAAAATAGTTAGCATCATTTTATCTATTTTGATTAGTTGCATCTGGACTGCTGTGTCCACTTCTGGGCTCCTCAGTGCAAGAGAGACATGGAGTTCCTAGGGTGAGTCCAATGGAGGGCAAAAAAGATGATTGAGGGCATGGAGTTTCTCTCTTATGAGGAAAGGTTGAGAGAGCAGGGCCTGTTCAGCCTTGAGAAGAGACAGCTGAGAGGGGACCTCATCAATGTCTATCAGTATCTGAAGGGAGGGTGTTTAGACGATTCTTGGTAGTGCTAAGCAATAGAAAAAGAAGCAATGGACAGAAAGATATACACAGGAAGTTTCACCTGAACATGGGGAAGAACTTTACTCTGTGGATGACCATGCACTGAAAGAGATAGCTCAGAGATGTTGTGGATTCTCCTGTCGTTGGAAATATTCAAGAACCATCTGGAATCAATCCTATGCAAGGTGCTCTAGGACGACCCTGCCTGAGAAGGGTGCTTGGACCAGATAGCTCCACCAGTGATTCCTTTCAACCTTAACCATTCTGTGATTCTCTGGTCTTGATCAGGCTGGAGAAGACAGGGCCCAAGTTTTACATAGATGTAAACTGGATGGAAGAAGTGACAAATATCTCACTTTGCTTTCCATAGGTAATTTTTTAAAAATTATGAATATGTATGAAATTTAAAACTCATCTCATCTTGGTCTTTTTCATTGTTCTTTAACTTTGAGAAGATGAATCTACGGTCTCTTTCACAGGATTGTAGAGCCTGAAATAACTGAGAAGTTGAAAACTTCTACTCAGTCTGTGATGACCATGTCTATTAATTGTTTTTATATATTGCCACTGTATCACCTTGATAGTAATGTTTTTCTGGATGATAGTGTTTAGAAGTGGCTGATTTCCCCTCTTCGCACCCGATAAATCAGTAAGTTTTGGTAAATTTAACTTTAGGATGAAAACTCATGCAAATTTGAGTGTGGGTTGAGGTATTTTTTTAGGTGGCAATGGTTCGGGTTTGGGGGGGTAGATTTGTATGTGTATCTGTGTTTCGATTTTGAGCATTTGCCAAACAAATACCAATTTTTTTTCTCTTTCCATGTCAACTTTGACAGCCAAAAGAAACATCCATTGCTTAATATTTTTTCCTTCCTTTTCTTTGTATAAGGTTTGACCCTCTAGGGAACACCACAGATATGATTCTGTTGAGCAAGTATATCCTTAGTATATCAATATGGTAGGCTAATACTTAAAAATAAAAGTAGAAAAAACTCATACTAACTAAAAAGGATATTTTTTTCACCTCAAGGCAGATTCTTTTTTCTTTTATCCATGGTGACAATTCATGTTTTCTTAAAGATCTCCTTTGAGTTAAACCCTTACTGAAAAAGTGGTTTGGCAACTGAAGATTTCTAGGAGGAATTTAATAAACTATATGGACTTTCTTTACTCTGCATCACTTTCTTTTGCTATTGTAAGATTCATACTGGATATGGTTAATAAAATCACCATTAACATTGACAGGAATGTGTATCAAAGTACATTTACACATCAGTATACAGTAGACTTTAGATTTTGTGTCAAAATAATTCTATTCTGTGTTGTGAGTTGTGGAAGCCAAAGTATGACATCCCTACTAGAACTGCAGAGCACAATATCCCTGTGGTTTAAACAGAGAAGTCTCACTTTGCACTAAAGTCAGATAATTTTACCTGTCACCACTGCTGATCTGAGAGAGAAGTAACCTCCGTAATGGAGATATCAGCAGTTTACAGTCTTCTAGGCCACATCAGTGTTAAAACTTTTGTGTGAAATCTTTCTGATTACTTCCTATGAAATTCTAAATTAAAGTCACCTACAGAAACAAAATAGCATCTCCAATAACCCATTTTGTTTTGTTCTCACTGAATTTTGCACACTAAAGATTAGGTGAACATTGTGTAGATAAAGGAGAAAAGTAACCAACATGTTAAAATTTTAATTTCCTCTTTTGCTGGTTTTTTTTTCTCAAAAAATTATCAGCTTCATTATTTGTCTATGGTTCTGTCTTCTTCATTGAGCATATAATCCTGCTCCCTTAAAATTAGCATTAAGCAAAACCACAAAGTATTAGTGCTTAACATCAGATCTTGCTTTGTTATTTATGGTATCCTGAAGACTTTATTGGATGTTTTACTTCTATGTAATATGTATCAATGTGTATTCTTCAGCTTGGTGGAAAAGAGCATGTTTGTTAGAGTTTTATAGAAAGTTGACAGTATTTCCATTGTTTTATGGAAATGTCTTTGCTTTTCTAACAAGTGTATTACAGGGATCTCTACATGAACATTTAAAGAGGAATAGGAAAAAGAGTTGCCAAACCAGGCTAGGAAGAAGATGTGATGGAAGCTGCCATTTTATTAAACAAAGGAGAAAACCTCTTTTGGTCATGTCATATTGGAGTAGTAGTGTTCTCAGAGCTGCACTAATCTCTATTAAACAGAGGAACTACATTTTCCAAGTATTTAGTCCCAACATTCTTGCCATAGATTTTGGGGGGCGGTGAGGGGGGGTGCTGGTATATTTGTTTCCTGCAACAGTAATCTACTGCATTCTCGAGTCCAACACTGCTATATTAGATGCTGTCTTAGATGCATTATGTTAAGCACTACAAGATGGGTAGTCATGATAAGAAAACCAATACCATGAAAACAATAGAAGTTATGATTTGTGTCTCAAAAAAACCCATTTTACTATAGAGCATTATTAAATGGCATGTTCATTTGTTTATTAATTCCAGTGAACTATCTTGCAATAGCAAATTTCTTATTTTTGTTCAAACTAATGTGATATTATGTACCAAACTGAATGGATTCATGGTTGTAAATAGATGGAAATATAATGTAAAATTATCTAATTTGCCAACCACTTCTTAAATGTATTTACAATTACACCGTAAATTCTATGGAATATACTAAAACTGAGTGATAGTATTTCCTATTTTACAGGAGACTTTGCCTGTAGTGACATTAGATTAATAAGCTACAAAAAATCCTGCAGATGTCTTAAAAAAGTCACACTCCTATCCTGAATACATGTAACTCTACTCTCCAGAGTTATCATTCATTTTGATTACTCCGGCATTAAATGGTTCATCTGTTCTAAATCTTCAGTAAAAGTATAACTTTTTTACAGAATGCAACCAAAGGGGAAATAAATCAGTGTCAGAAACTCCCAGTGTTTAATTTCTTACTAATCTCATGGTATATCTCTTCTGGATAGGGGAAAAAAGAAAAAAGAAAAGGAATAATTCTTTCAGATTTTACCTTTTAGATTATAAAATAAAAGCTACCTTGTCCACAGTTCAAATTCTATTGATAACTTTGAGCAAATGAGAAATGCTGTCAAATAGAGAAGAAAACAATATTCCTATTTTTCCACAGGAAGCAGTAAAAATGACTTGCTGACTTGAGGCTATTTCTATAAGTTAAGCACGTCAAATAGTAAGTCAGATGTATGACATGATTGCACACTTATTTCCCTGCATATAGACATATAAGTGCATTAAATATGTGTATTTGCACTTCTGAAATATTTGTGTGTCTAATGAAAAATTTACATTTTTGATATCCAAACCAAAGCCTCTGTTTTTATGTTTTTTTGTTTTTGATGGATGCTTAGTACTCTCAGAGCTCTGTGGGCTCTTTCAAAGTGTACCCACTGGAGAGCCAGATTCCTGTTTGACTTTACAAGAAGCATTTGGTACAATGATTTATGACGATCACATGCACTTTTAGCCACAAAGTCACTGCAACAGGGCAAAGCTATCAATCACTTGTGGTACGATGAAGCACAACAGGTCTCCCAGAGAACAACTTATACTTCAGCAGGGCACTTGTCTTGGAGTGTGTTTCCTTCTAAGGATGTGACTTGTTAGTTGGTAGCAACATCAAATCAGGGCATAAGATTTCAATTAATTAAGAATATTTATTATTTTTTATGATTAGAGGATAAGTATGTATTTTTAACTGTGTATCTTTGAGTTAGAATTTGTTGCATGAAGGCCTTGTTGCCTTTGTAAAATCATGGCTCAGGCCTGTTACTTCAACTAAGAAGAAAAGGACAGTGGGAAAGAGACACAGCTGAATTAAGGGTAGAAAAACATGCTGCATGACCATCTCATGCTCACATAGTGGTGTATGGTGGTTGGTTGAATTATGTTTGTTGTGCTTTAAAACTATGTAAACAGATAACTGGCTGAGTGCCTAAAAAGGCCGGGTTTTTGGAATAAAGTGGCTCTCCTTTGCACCTGCCTGGGGAATCTGCGTTGCTCATTATCACAACAAGAATTTACCTAGATGGAGGGTTGTATGATCATACTACCTTATTTGCTGCCATTAAGGCCCAAAAATTAAAAGTATTTAGTAAGAATTTTTCTCTCTGGGCAGATTATTTTAAAGCTCCTTTGTCAGTGATATTTGTACTTCATCTAGTATACCTAAGTCCGGCATATTAAATGCTTGTTGTTTAATTTATTGATTCTTACATTAATAAAATATTTATTTGAATTAAGGATGGTAATTAAAGTGTTATGGAAATTTTTTAGATCCTTGTTGAACAAGTTAGTACTATCTTTTCAGTAGTTGTCTTTTTATGTGTGTCTGTCTTTCTATGTGGCTGTTGGTTCAGATTTTTACGGGGGTGTTGATTTGGTTTTTTTAAAGAAGCTTTTAATTAAATAAGCAAAATACAAAGGTATAAGAAAGGAATGTTAAATACAATTTCTGAAGTGATCTCAACAGAACACTTAATGAGTTTATTTTTGCTTTTGGTAGATAATGGTATGTAAAGCAAGAAATGAGAAAAACACTGTGGCCACCAACTCCACAAATCAATATGTGCTGTTCATAAAACCTCAGGAAATAGGAAATCAAGTATTACCTTTTGCAGATTAATATGGACAGTTATTGATGCACCTACTCATTTACAAAATAGCTCATATTATATCTTATTAGGTTAATAGGTAAAAATAGAGTGCATATGAAATACTACTGTGATTGGTTCTTATTAAAACTTTCTTGTTACTGAAGAGTAATTTTTCCAGAGTTTCCACTGAATTTCACGGAGGCCTAGATTTACATAGCACAATTACTTTACGTGAGCAGACTTGTTCATTCCTTGTATGAGCAGAGTGATTGGATCAGGTGTGAAGCTGAGCAGGAATGCAGAAAGAGGAACATCCAGCATAAGGACATTGGGTAAAACATGGCTTTACCCAGGTTGTCAACTGCTCAGGAAGTAAGCTATTAATTTACTATAACATCAATTCTTGCATGTCACCAGGTTAGCTATTAAAACTGAAGTTTGTGCTTAGAAAAACTTCTTAAAATATGAAAATTCATGCAAAGGTAATTTCAAGAAACTTATTGTGGTTCTGAAGAGAGGAAGGTTCATAGGAGAAGGTAGGTTTGATCTCCTGTTAATTGACATCCTTCCTCTCCTATCAAAAAATCCCAATCCTGTTACTGAATTTTAAATTGAAGGCATATTGGTAAATTCTAAAACTCCTTCAGTTTTGAAGAGAAGCAGATTTTGACATAGTAGTATAACTGTTTACATTTTGCTTATTTTGTAACAGTATCTTTTTCTCTGTTTTTAGCCTTTCTTCCTGAGAAATCCAGATGAGAATTCCGAGCTATGTTTTACCTTATACCCACACCCACTCCTCTCATTTTACTGAAGCCAAATAGAAGCATTCGGAAAAGAATTGACTTTGACAGCTCAGCTATCTATCTGTTTATCTAGAGAATGAGTTTATTTCTTCTTTCATGTCAGAATGTGAAAAACATTTTTACTACCTCAGTATTTAAGCATGCTTCTCAATGCCCTGATGTGGTTCTGATTATTATACTACTGCATTCCACTTTTCCTATGCAAATTACTCAGAAGGCACACTTTGTTCTTGACTACAGTAGGCATCTAGGGAAGAACCACTAAAGTTTCAGTTTAGAAGTCAGCAGACTTTCATCCTAATCCCTTGAAGTCACTCTTAACTCAAGGCTGGGTAAAGTAAAATGCTTATGAAAGACAGAGATTAAAAAAAAATAATGAAAGGGAATCAAGTTACTAATCTACTTTTATTAAGTTTAAATAATAAATGTATGTTTTCTGTTATCTACTTGATGCCCTGACTCTCACCAATCATAAGTTTTATAATTTTGAATGCAATCTACCTCAGGAAGCAGCTGTTAGAGGAAAATCTTTTGCAGCGGATCAGCTACCCTTAATAGATCATTTCTTTTTGAGGTTCTCCCTTTTTGAAGTCTTATTTTTCCCTTTTTTTTTCATATATAGGTGATATCAGAAATAGCTAGAATAATTAAAATAAGAGTTAAAATAAGAGTTATTTCCCATTGAAAATGTGTCTTTTTTGAATCCCATCCTTTTTGTCCAGATAGTAACACATTTCACAAGAGCAGTGCATCACTTGTAGTACATTTCTGTGTGAAAATGTTCCCTTTGCTGTACATCAGCCTGGGGTATGCTGGCGTGCTTGGTTTAAAAAAAAAAAATGGATGAGCAAAATGTGCACAGTTATTGTCTTCTTACTGATGTTGTTGTAAACGACCACATGGAGGTGAGAGAGGGGGCTTGGGATAACACTTGTCTTCTTGAGGTACTGACCTTAATACCATTCAAAGATCTGTAGCAACTGCAAAAGGATAGAGGAAAGCTTCACCAGGGAAAAGAGATGCTCCTGTTTCCCATTCTTTTCTTTTCTTCCAGAATGTTGTGCAAAAGACAGCTCTGGTAAAGGCCATTTTCAAACTGTACCAGACATGGGCTTGCTCACTGAAAAAAGAAATTAGACAAACACATTTGGTATTTGTTGTCCAGGAGAATCTGGGGGTGAGAAAACTGGTCATAGGCTTCAGCCACAAAGAAAGGAAGGCAAACCTGAAGCAAAGAAACCGGTGAGCTTGAAGACTTCCAAAATGGTGGGTGGTAGGGTAAAATTCCTGAGTGTGTGGTTGCCTGTTAGAGCTCCTATTAAGAAAGCGTAATTTCAGTGTGTTTAATGTTCATGGAATGAATGGGCAGAATTTGCTAAAATATAGAAGTTGTTCTACCTTGTGGCATTTTGAGTTGTTAATTTCTCTATATACAAATGTGACACCTCTTAACATTTAGAAAAAAATCCCCAAAACAACCCCAAAAAAGTCCTATAAGCTCCATGAGGCACAGATCCTGCACAAGCAGGTTATACATACAGCTGCAATTATAATCATGCCTGAATTGGCCATTAAGAATTAAACAGTACCTGTGTACTTACATTAAACAATTTTCTATATGGTTTGTTTGCTTTCATTTTATTGTCTTTCCAAGGATTATTTGGCTTTTTTTTTTTCTCTTTCTTTTTGTGAATGTACATATATGAGTGGAGTCCTGCTCTGTCAGTAATCTACTGATAAAAAAAAAAAACTATGGAGAGAGATGGACAGTCAGAAGACAATGTGTGACACAATAATTTAGTTTTTTCAGTGAGCTGTAATGGGTAGAACTTATGATGTGGCAACCAGGCTGTACCCTGCAATTAAAAAGTAAATTCTGCATAAAGGAGAAAGGAAAATGGAACAAATATTACCAAGATTTAAAGTATTTATCAAATTAGCCTTCCTACATGTAGAAAGAGTTTCTTTCTTTCATGTCTTTGTCCTTAAGTTGTGTGTCCTACTATGCTGTTTTTAGTGGGAGGTTACAGAAAATTTGGGTGAAAGACAGATTTGGTGCACAAAACAGCTTAATATATTTCATATAACAGTAGGATAGTTTCATTGGCAGCAAACTTTCCGAAAAAAAAAATTCCTTATTTAAATAATTAAAGCAGATTTTTTTGTCTTCAAAGTAGTCTGTAATGTGAGATGACACAGACAGCATATTCTTTCTGAAAGCATGTACCTTTTCCATATGATTACCAGCTTTTGATATATTGCTAGGACTTTAATAAACTGGAGTTATTGAGAGAAGCAAATTCAGGATTGTTATGGTAATAGTCTCAGATTATTTCATTCATGTTGTTCATGACTATCTCAATATGAGTGGAATCTCATAAAGTTACATAAGAATTCGCTTTTGTTAAACTTAGCTGTCTTATTAAAAAAAAAAAAAGTGGGTGAAAGAACTAAATTTTCTTGTCCTTAGAGGAATAATGTTTTGTGAGTGAAAATATAGGTATTCTATTTCAGTATTTCTCTGCTACCATTTCCCTCCCCACCTCCCCCAATTTGGTCTCTATTACAAGAAATGAGAAAGACGTTGTTTTATTCCTTTATTCATTTTGTAACTCTGAGTGCCTCAGAATTCTAAATCATCCACGAGAATATTTCTTATAAAAAAGGGTGCTAATTAAAGCATTCAGAAAATAATAGGCAATGGGAAGGAGACATTTAATTTCCTATAGACAGTTTTTTCTATGCCATAGTTCAACAAGTTTTTATTATTTTGCTTGGTTTTTTTTTCATCTTGGGGAAAAACAATCAGCATCTGTCCCTTGTCACAGTACAAGGACAAAACTTTCCAGAAAGTGAAAAATATGTTTTTTCTGAAGTGTTTTCTGAAATTTTAAAATCTCTTAAGACATGAAAAAAACCAAATGTCTGCTTAGTTCAGCCTTCTAAAGAAGAAGTGAGGAAGGGGGAGTAAAAACTCTTCCAAATGGATATTAAGTAAATGTTCCACAAAGTGCAGGTGGTCTTACAGGGATGAGTTGAACAGCTGGAGATATTATATCACACAAGGTCAGGTAAGGTGTTGACTCTGGAAGCTGGATCTGTTTATCCAATAACTTGGTTCTCTTCAAGCTAGGTTAAAACTTCAGCATTAGTCCAACTTGAAAGCAAACTATATTTTTATGCCTGGTCTCCAGGAGAGTTGTGATGACACAGACTTCAATAATCTTTCAAAATGTTTTTTTTCCTTTCCCTCCAAGACCAGACTGCAGGGCCACAGTGCGGGTAGCATAGTGTGAGCACCTGTCATTCTGTATTTTTGTGCTTAAAATAGGCTGGCAAAGTTTTCATAAGACCTACAAGTATTTTTGCCACAGTATCTCTGGTCAAGCCCTCTGACAGTGCAGGTCTTCACCAGTGCCATTTGAAGTGTGTCAGTGCTGGGTCCGATGGGCAGCAAAGGTGCCTGAGACCTCAGCAGGGCCCTGCAGAGCGCCTGTCTACCTTCAGTGGTACCTCTGATGGCTCAGTCACCTATCAGCCCTCCACCCACTGAGTTTAGAAGCTGTGCTCTTTTTTTAGCTGAGGTAGGGAAAAGTGCATCTGAAAACATCTTGTTGCCAAGTTTAAACGAAGGTCGGCACACTCCTTTTCTAGGTCATTAATAGATGGGGTCTTAGAAACACTTTGTACTGCCTCACAAAGGCAGGATATCTGCAGGGAGACTGAGAGGAAATTCATGTAGCAGCTTGCAGAGAAGACTCTGCAGGAAAGAGGCAATTCTTATATCTATTTTCTAACATAGAAGCCAAGAAAGCAAATGGTCGAAGCTTACTATGTGCTGAGTGAAGGGAAAGTTCAGAGCATGATGATAAAATGCTCTTGAGAAGTTTTCTTGGGAGTTCATGGTGTAGGTTCAAACTGAGAATTTTTCCCCACTTTTATGGTATGTGTTGTTCATACTGCTTCAGTTTTGTGTAAATGAGCAAGCAAGGGTGAATAATCCCCACAATTAGTACTGTGAGAGCACAAGACAAAGACGAGAAGAATTTCTTGGTCTGCCATCTAATTCATTAAGCTGGGTCAATGAGATGCTAATGCTATGACTTTTAATAATATGTATTTCTGTTAGAGGTCATTCTCAGTGAACTTAGAATTCTCATTTGGACACCCTTCAGACAGAAAGAGTACAAACACAGAAAAAAAAGTCTCACTTTCTTATTTTTTGTGCTTATGCTAATGCATTTGTGTACAGCAATGACCTTTTCTCAGATCACTAGTATACTTTTTCCTTAATATGGCATGTAATTTTGTCATAGCATGCTCTTCTAATTTTCTACCTTAATTTTACCCTTCCATTACAAACTGGGTTTGGGTATGGTCAAAAAATAGAGGTACACAGAAGACATAACAATTAAATAGTGAATCAGGAGACAAAGAAGAAATTAAGATCTTTAGGAGGGAAAACACTTTCATCAGTCATGTCTTGAATCCTACTATTTCCATTCTCATAGTGTCTATTCCTTTAAAGCTTCACCTAGGAGTTTTTTAATGATATCTAGTGGATTTCTTTAAACTGAAATTTTATTTACTCTTGAAAAGAACTTTGTTCATTAGACAAGGGTAAAATAAGCATTTACAATTGTTCTTCTCCCCAATTCAATTAAATGTCATAGAGACATTCTGTTTCACTAAACTAGGCATTTACGATAACAAATTTATAAGCCAGATCCTTTTTACATAAACTCATTGTGAACTTGAGAACATTCAGGTGTTTGTACCATATTCACCACCAGAATATGGGCCCAGATCCACAGAAAATACTCCTGTTTTTTTCTGATGATTGGGAAGGATTAGACACCTTATTTATATAGCTGCAAAATGAAAACTGCTGTTACAACCAGTTGATTTTCTAAGGCAAGCCCTGACGGGTATCTTTTCAGCTTTACTGAGATATTTATTATCTGACATGAGCCCCTTCCTGAGGGTTTCTAAGTAATTTTCTTCTACAACAATGAAGCAGGAGTTTCAATAATTTAACCAATATCTCTGTGACTCTTAACACCCACCAAGGGCACAGATGGGCCACATTCAAAGGCTGCCTGTCCAGAAAACATTCAGATTTCTGCTTCTCATCAGGCAGGAATATGGTTTTGCTTGGTGATTGGGAGAGTTGAGAACAGTGTTCGTATTTTTTTTTCTTAGTGACCATTTAAAAATCTTCATTCTCCCCATTCTTTCAGATCAGGCAGAAAAGACCTGTTTTATGTTCACTTTTCCAGGGCTCTTTAGAAATTAAATGAGAATTATGACATTCATGAGTTCAAAATAGGAAATTGATGGGATTTAGGCTAATGCTTTCTGTGACTATAGTACCTGGGTAGAGTTTTAGCTGTCAAAACATAACTGTTCCTGTACCCAGTGTTTCCAATTGTATCTAGGCAGGTTTTCAATATATTCCTTAAGTGAATTCCTTAAGTAAGCTTTTTGATGATGCTTACCTGTCTATTGCATGGGCTCTGGGCCTTTATTTAAGATGACCGTAATTTATTCCAGAAATAAATTAGTTAGTTTGACTAGTTTATAATGAATTCTTGTATGTCTTGGTTTGGTTTGTCTGGAACTGCAGCACACCCTCTGCATTAGCAATAAACAATAAAATGCTTGGTAGAAGTCTGGTCTAAAAGAGGATCAGCAAATCTTGCCTTTTATTTGTTAGAAGGAATCATTATGCTTTTCTCCTACCACTCCTTAGGGAAATTGACCAAAATCTTTAAACTGAGTCTAATCCTGAATTTAAGTTTGCTCAGGAGACACTAATTTGATTTGTAGCTTTTCTTTAACAGTAAAATGCATCTTAGATTGTCAGAGTAATGTAGCAGTATAAGACAATTTTTCCTTAAACTTAAAGCAAAACAAATAAAAATTAAAACAAAACAAAGCAATATATGCTTCTCTCTCTCCCTTTGTCCCACTCCAATTCCACAAATGCCAGTAAGGAATTCCTCTGCAATAGGTGTTAGTGACACCAGTTACAGCAACTACTGAATGGAATTCTAAATAAAAAATGTGGGTACATCCTTAAACTTCCTTTTAAAATCTGAAGCATCCTTTAAATATCCATTCTAAACGACAATATTGGGTATTCCTTTGAATTGGTGCATCAGAAAGACTACCTTAGATATTAGGATATATGTTTAAAGATAAAGGGAAACAACCCCAAACTGACATAGTCAATGGCATATTGAGCTAGTTTTCATTACAACTTGATTTTTTTTGTGGATAAAAACATAAAGCTGTCCATTAAAAAAGAAAAAAAAGTTTTAATTTCTGCCATTAGTATTTTAAATGAGCAAGGCCTTGTCAAAAATATGTAGTCACTTTGATGCTGAAGTGCTTCAGATTTTTCATCTGCCATTTCCCAAGATTTTCATACATCTCTCACTTTTCTTCCTTTCCTCTCATTATTATTCCAAGGGAGTGGGAGGAGGGAGAGGTGGCTGGCTACTTGATCTGATCTGTAGACCTCAATCTGAGAAATCTAGATATTGCATAGTTCTAAAGAACAAGAGATAGGAAATTTCTTCCATCCAGATAGATATCTTGCATAATATGTTTTGGTTCCCAGGGGGATAAGGTACTTCTGGTATCTCAGAATCTCTACAATACTCCTTTCATTTTGGAAAAATCTAAGAATCTAGTACTGTCAGCACTCACTTTATACTCCAGTATTTCAATCTGTATTCTGTCTGTGCTCGTGTATCATTCTCGGTGACTCCAGTGGGAATGCCACTGCAACAACAGAGCTGAAGGAGAAAGCATTATAAGCTTAGTCTAATATTCACTGAAGTTGGTCAGAAGCTTCTCACTGGCCTTGAAGTGCAGCGCTAGGCAAAACCAACTGTCCTCCACTGCATCGTCTGCATTCCATTAAACAAGGCCTCGTATAAACAAATAAATAAAGCACAGGTAATAATATCCACTCTGGTCTTGTACATTCATAATAGGCTTAATTTAAAAATACATTTTTTATGATCGACCCAGCACTGTTTGACAAGTATATTTGTGTGGTCTAATTGCACTTACTGTAATCTGAAAAACACAAGTGTTATTGCTCAGCATCATTCCTGTGGCTGCAGTCCTGGTCCCTCTTTTCTATAACTGAAGTATCTGAAAGCTCACTACAGCTCTATGACATTCTCACTTCAATTTACTGGCTTAAAAAACCATTGCCACTTCAAGAGTGTTCACCAGTTTTCCAAGAGTTAAGAGTTACTAGAACTGGTAGGGATGATAATTTCTTTTTTTTCTTCTTTTTGATGTGCATTTACTAATGAATACCAAGCTTAAATACATGTGTAAGGCTTGAAAGCATTCACTCTGCTTGTTTAAATAACTTCACCCATGAAAATATACTTGTTATATGCACTGAGTGAAACTGCATAGTCAAAGTGTCTTCTCAGTATTTTTAGGAAAAGGACCATGATGGCAGTAAAGTTTGTGTCAATTCTTCCATTTTGTCCATATTTCCTGCAAAAGACCAATTTCTCAAGTGACATTAGGGAGATTTATCCATATACTGCCATTAAAGGTGTGGGCTATTGGGTTATGATATGACTGCACGTGGTATAATGCACAATTTGGGAAAACTTCAAAGGAGCGTAGACACATGGCAGGAGAAGTCAATGTTTTCACAAGTACCAAACCACAGGAGACAGCACCACTCTCTCCTTACACTGGCAAAGCCACTGTCAAGAGAGGACACTTAATACTGCAGCAGCAGGTAGCACAAACTCTTCTGGAGCAGGAGCAATTATACAACTCTGCTTTCTTGTGACATATAGTAGTATCACAACAGAGTGAAAAATTAAGACTTCAGATGTTTTAAATTTGCGATATATATACAATTTAACAGATCTGTGAGCTATGGTTTGCAGCTGTGAATGATGGATCCTGAGTTGAAAATTGATTTTGGAAGGATTTTTTCCTCATGAGGAATTCTAGCTGCTGTTTTCCTAATGTCATATATACTTTTGGAGTTCCCTGTTTCCTCTCCTACTTATTGCCTTCATGTTTATTATTCCTTTTCTCCTCTCCTTAAGTCTCATGTCTTAGAGACCAAATACAGAGGCAAGGACTACATATACCCAAGATTACTAAAATAGAGGATAAGGAAAAGATAGTGGTTTTTAATTTGTTTTGGTTTTTTTAATAACAATTCACCCTACTGTGAAGCCAAATTGTCTAGATGATGAGCTATATTTAATCAAATAGTATAAAGTAAGAAGGAACAACTATATTCTTTTCTTACATTAGAGTATGACTAGTGGCTGCTGCTTGGTCAAATTTTGTTGTTATTGTCCCAATAGTGACTGGGAGAAGTACTATTGTATATGACTTTGACTTATTTCCTGCAAGAGGGCCAGTGTTTTCTAACTTCATTGACATCTTTGGCAAAAGAACATTCAGATCCAGTACCACTTTCAAGATGAGAAGCAGCAGTAAAATATCAATTGTCAGAAATTAATGCAGGCTCTTTTTGAAAGGCGTGAGTGCTCTCACCATGCTGGTGTATATTGTTATCTTTAAGCTGTTCATGAAGAATGATTTTTTACTCCAACAGGAAAAAAACCTCCAAACCAAAAACCTCCAAACCAAAAACCTCCTTTATTTATTATGCTTCATTTACACATACTTAAAGAACACAGTTGTAATTGTATTTTTTTTTCTGAATATTTACAGAGCTCTTTCTATACTACTTTGTATGTTTTTTGTGTTCTAGAAGCTTTCATTTTGCGAACTATACAATAGACAACTCATAAGCACTTGATAAAATATAGCTTGCGTGGGCAGGATAAAAATATTTGGTGTATATATGAATGTGTAATCACACACAGAGCACCATATACCAGCCACACTGTACTATGATGTGTGTTTAGATTTTTGATTACCACCTTCCATGTCAATTTATGCTATGACTTAGTTTGTACAGAACTATAAACTGATGAAGCATGAATGTGCACTGCAAACTAGCTTTCCAACCCTGAATAAACCACTGAAGTAAGCACCAGTAAAAATGTTTTTTAATAGTGGAACCCAAGTGGTTCTGCAACGCTATGCATTCAGGTAATTTTGTTCTTGGTTGTTTTGGGGATTTTTTGCAGTCATCCAATAATATTTTGCACAAATTTCTTAAAAGAATGAATGAACATTAACTAGTTTCCCATTGTACTGATTTCAGCTGGGATAATTTCCTTCTCAGTAGCTGGTACAGTGAGGTGTTTTGGATTTAGTATGAAAATGATGTTTTAGTTGTTGCTAAGAGTGAGCTTGCTTTAAATCAAGGACTTTCAGTATCCCATGCTCTGCCAGTGAGCAGATACACAGGAAGCTGAGAGGGAGCATGGCCAGGACAGCTGACCGAAACTGGCCAAAGGGATATTCCACACCACAGAACATCGTGTTCAGTCTATAGACTAGGGGGAATCAGCTGTCAGGGGCTGATTGCTGCATGGGGTCAGGCTGGTCATCAGCCAGTGGGTGGAGAGCAGTTCTGCTGTCCATAGCTTGTTTCTCTTGGGTTTTATTCCTTTCTCCCTCTCTCCTTATCTTTACAGTTATTATTATTATATTATTATTTAATATTTTGTTTCAATTCTTAAAATTTTTTTACCTCAACCCACAAATTTTGCTCCTTTCTGATTCTTCTCCCCAGGGTGGGCAGGGAGAAGAGTAAGTGAGAAGCTGTGTGTTACTTACTTGCCATTTGGGCTTAACCACAAAAACCTTGTAGAACAAATACTACATTTTTCATACAGTTTAAATTATTATTTATTTCTACAGAAGAATGCAAGTGACTAAAAGAAAATATATATGACTTTCTTGAAGTTTCAATGAAATTATCTTACACAATAGAGGTGAAAACAACTTGTTTTCACTTAGACATTTAAAAATACTAACATGTTGTACTTTGTCAAAACCTTTAGTGGACGAAGGAAAAAGGATGAGTGGGATGAGTGGTACATAACGAAAGCAATATTTTTTTAATACAGCACTTAGAAATGTCTTGATGACATTTAGCAATCTTCAGAATAAGAACAATTTCTTGCCTTACCTGGGAGTTCCAGCCTCTAACAGTGAACTTGATTTGCTCAGAAATAACATAAACAGTCACTTCAGATTTTAGAAAGTTCTAAGTGCTTAAAAAGCACAGAAAACAATTTCTCACTATTCAAGAGCCCTTTTGACTACTTTTGGACCATTTTTACTATGCCTTTATCAGGCTTAATAAGCTTGAAACTTGTCAGTTCAAGACAAACAAAAGGACTCAGATTTTGGGAGTGGGAACCAAATGATCCATAGAGGAGCAAAGCTCTTGTTTAGAAGACAATTATAATTATCAGCATGCACATCAATTCATTCCACCAAAGCAACGATTGCACACAAAAAAATTACTGATTAACTATTTTTGTTTTGTTTTTTTTTTTGTTTTGTTTAAAGACTTGAAAACCGCCCATAAAAATCCCTTCCCCATCAGCTGATCCAATAAAAGTCATTATTGCCATCTGCAAACTTCTACTGCTTAAGTAACCAGGATGATTACTCCAGACATCTGCATTTGGTTTCTCTCTTTTGCGAGACAACAAATTACAACTCCTATGCCACATTATACTTTTATAACAGAAGATGCCAAAACAATGTCCTTGCATTCGCAGCTGCCATGTCTGTTTGAGCCAGGGGGAGGGAAAGCCAAATACGTGGGTATTTTAATTAGACTACTGTCTTATCTCACCATCATACTGGAATCTTTTACTTTTCTGTCATTGGCATTATTACTAGAGTAGATGATACGGTAGGAAACATATTTCAGGTAGATAGCATGTATGCTTTTCTAGCTTGCAAGTGATAATGGCCCTTTCTGTGCAGCATGAGATGAGTCCTAACCTAAAACCCGTGTACTACACTGAACAATGTTTTTGAGAAATCATTTCTGAATTAGTATTTTTTGTCAAGTAATAGCAAAAAGATCTGTGGGAGGGCAATGTTTGAAACTGTAGTTCAAATATAATTGTAAAATTTTGAATGGTTAAAATTATTTTTATAAATCTGTACATCACTAATAACCTTATTAGAATTAATGATTTTCCTCTGGTATTTTTTCCTATTCTCAATATGCCCTTGAATTATGCCAAGGTCTGAATGGTCAGATAGATTTAAAAGGTAAATTAAGACAAACAGGATTTGTCTTTTGCCTTTGGATATTTGTAAAATATGTGGATTAATCTTACTCTGTTTATACTGGCTGTTTTATATTCTACATTAAGCACTGGTAAGGCTATGGAAAATAAACTTGGGAAATATTATGCAGAATTTTATGGAAATATTTCAGAGTTGAGCAAGGGTTTTTGGAACTCCTTGCATTATGTGAGATGCCATTTAGGTCAGTAACTGAATTCTTTCACATGACTAAAAATTATTTTGAACAACTGAAAGGATTCCTCTATTCAGATCTTACCTAATGCCCATAATTCCTGTGATAAGTCAGTGTTAAGAGAAATCTTTTGTCAAGCCATTCATATTCACTAGGTCTGATTACTAAAAGTAAGTCAGAAGCAACTCTAAAAGATACTGGATTTACATTTTTATATGCCCAGTATCTGAAGGAAAGTCAGGCTCTATTATACTACATTAATGTGGATGACTCACAGTAGCTGTCATGAAGCTTTCATTGAAATCAGATATTAAGTAGGTATCTGGAAAGTAATAAGACTTCAGATTTAGAATATCTTTTTTATTTAAAGAAATGTCTTATTTATTCAAACTGCAAAACTTATACAGCTACATTATAGAAATTCTAGATCCATTACAGAAATTAGTGTCCTAGGTAACATTGTAAAGCATTTTTAAAAAAATAACTGGGTTGACATTTTGTTGTTGTAATTACCTGAACAATTATATCTATTTAAAAGCCTCCCAATTAGAAATCTTTCAATTGCTAGAGCTGTATGAATTATATTTTTATATTTATATGAATTATATGAATTTGAATTATGAAATGAATGTATGAATTTATATGAATTATAAATCTTCCTTTTGTACAAAGACTTTATATTCATCTTATCCATTATTTTTTGTCTGTATCCTTTTTTTATTTTAATTTTTATTTTTGTACTTGGACTTTTTCTTCTCTAAGAAATCCCAAAATTTAAACATTTATCTTGTCTTAAATTTGGATGGAAGAACTGAATGTTGAAACTCTTTGCTGAAAAAAGATCACAGAGTCACAGAATAAGCTGAGTTGGAAAGGACCCACAAGGATCATTGAGTCCAGCTTCTGGCCCTGCATGGGATACCCTGAGTCACACCATGTGCCTGAGAGTATTGTCCAAATACTTCTTGAACTCTGTAAAATACCCCATTGTGATACTCTGCTATCATCTGACTTTTCTAAATTACATCTTTTTTTGTTCTCTGATATTCATGTCTTCCACAGCAGGTGATGCAGGTCCTTTCTCCTTCACTCTACGAAGTCACATCCTTCTTTTGATGCACTTTTGTCTCTTCTTTTGGCTAAAATGTGATGATGGTCTAAGAGGAAGAAAATGTCCTGAAATGATATTGTATTGTATTGTATTGTAAATTTTCAGGTGTTTCTTTCCAATTGAAATACAAAATATTTCAACACTAGTTGGTTCTTTTGTTTGATTGGTTGGTTTTTTTCCCTAATGGAAAAAGTGAGTATTTTTCCTATTAGTCATTCAAGATATTGCTCTTCTTCCCGGTCCACTTTTCTTGCAAGAGAAAAAAATAAAGTGCAATTGACACAATGTCTGAAAATTTTTGGTTGGTGAGTGTGGTATCCCAAAATATGAAATATTTTTTCTCACCACATAGATAAATAATTCTAGACTGAAATAATTCTGCAATAATTACTTATGTGAAAGATTCTATTGGCTTTTAAGCATTAATAACTGGGTATTATGAATTGGAAAAAAATTCTGAAAGATTGATTTTTTTTTTCTTAGCTAATATGACAGGTAATCTTGAAAAGATATTTGTAGTCAGCAAATTTGAGCCTGTGGAGTGTATCACAAACAGTGAACCCATTTTAGCAGTGGCAAGCACTTGAGGAGGGAAGAAAGATATACTTTTCATTAAGACAAAGTGACTCTGTTTCTCTAGTTGTACAGTGTGAATTTTCTCAAAATGGCAGAGCCCAAATCAAATATTTTTCATTTGATATCTAGCTAAACTTGAGACCCTTTTCTGAGAATGTTTTTAGTTCAATTTAAATCAGGTGTCAGAAACCTCTACAGATGCAATTATACTGCTTAAAATAATTATAAATAAGAAAAATATTATTCTAATAGTATTTTATGGTGTATGTTTTAAATGTCAGAAACCCATGTGATCAGACATATGATGAGATTCCAATATCTCTGAAATGTTTGATTTCAGCCATTGTTTGAATGTAACAGTGGACCTGATGGATATAGCTTTTCCACTCTTGTTAAAACTGCTCTTCACTAGACCTCAAAAAGTAATGAAGGTGACTGTTATAAAGGTTTTAGTGTAGCTCCATGTCCTTTGTGTAAGAGTTAAAGTTCACTTTGCAACACGTGGTGCTTTACAATATTCAATTCTTTCTCTTAATCTTACTATTTTCCAATGTCCTGTGTCTTTAAAATCCCATAAAGACAACTAGAATTTTTGTGTTTCATGCCCTCAGACCTGAAGTATTTCATAGAATCACAGAATATGCAGAGTTGTAAGGGACTCGTCAGGATTATTGAGCCCAACTCCTGGCACTGTGCAGGATACCCCAAAAATCACAACATTTGGCTGAGAGTATTCTCCAAACAATTGAATTCTGTCAGGTTTGGTGCTGGGATCATTTCCCTGGGGAGCCTGTTACAATGCCTAACCATCCTCTGGGTAAATTCCTACTTCTTAACTTCCATCTGTTTCTGTACAGAGCACAGACAAAATGGAATAGACCAGAATGTGTTTTTTTAAAAATAAAATTACTCAGAAAGAAGGTCCTAGATGCCATTCAACATACTTCTAGTTCTTCTGACATTCCTTTAATCTGTGATCTTCATAATGCTACTGCCTGTTTTCCTGAAAAACTGTAAATGGTGAAGGATTCCATAAGACCATAAGGTTAGGAATATCAGACATTCATATTTCCCACTTTCTTGTGTGGCAGAAGCCTAAGATTGAAGCTGTGGCATCCTGACATCTACAGCTGCCTTGGATAAGAGGGTGTATGTCTTCCCATACAGATATAGCACCAAAACTTCCTGCCCAAGGTTAGGACACTTTATTAATGAAGATTAAAAAATTGTGAAGATGTTACACAATGCCACTTAGACAGCAGATTAAAAAAAAAAAAATCAAGATTCTGTTATTAACAAACAATAATTTCATTAACTTTTTCATAAATTTATATTTATAAAGATATAAATAAATTTATCTTATTTAGGGTTATATTGCATTAGTAAGTTTAATTTTTAGTAATTGGTGAGAATGATTCTGTGAATGAAGATCTTGTAAGACAGCACTCTACAATGAAACTGAAAAACAGATTTATTGGCAAATTGGTTATAGTATGTTTATGACATACTACACATCACATTCGTCCACATTTGACAGCCAAGGAAAGATTTTCCAATATTCATGTCTTCTTTGCTCTCTTTCTCTATATATATATATATATTTAATTATTATTATTATCTGGAAGTGTAAATAAGAGTGAACTAAGGCAAGGAGAAAATATGATAGGTGGCTGTAAACAACTTTTAGTGTAGTATTCAAACACCCAAATACAGAACTTAAATGTATATAACACATCCCTTGAGCTACAGTGAGATGATTAAGCAGTTGCTTTACAAGTTTTAATTATTTTAATACCACAGATCTTTAAAAGATCATCAGAGACAATAAAACTGTTTTGAAAGATTAATATTTACAATGAAAATTGAAGAAGTCGTTTGAGTGTTATGAGGGACTATTAAATTTAAGAAACTTGAGAATGTACCTGTGAATTTATTATATGATTGATAATATGGGGTAAAAAAGTGTAGAAGAATAACTCAAAAGTGATAATATGAGACAAGAAGAATTCCAGACACTGGTGTTACAGGTAATTTTGCCATTGGGTCCAGAATTTTGTTCTATGTGCATTTTGGAGAGTAATCCAGTAATATAATTTTTTACAAAGTGACAATATTTGGAAGACTTTTTTTACATATTCTGATCATGCCTGTGCTTCTGTATCCTTATCTCTGATAGTGTTTGCACCTTTATCTTAAATGGAGATGTGCCTTTAACAGACTATCTGTAAAGTGTATTATTAAAGACCCTCATGAAGTCTTCCAGTGAATAACAGCAGTAGTCAAAGTGCAGCCTTCTGCAAGAAACCTACTATCTCTGGTTTATCATTACCTTTCATTCAGGTTAGGTACTCTGTTTTCACTTTTGCTAACTGCAGATATGACAGTCAAGGATCAGAACTATAATTTGTATCCTAGACTGTACCTGGTAAAGAGTTTCCTTTGTGTTCTATCAGACAGTTGTCAAACTATGCTATATTTACAGGGGGAAGAGAAAAATGATAGGCAATGTTTGTATTTCTTACCAATTAGACTAATAAAGCAAACAAGCTTGATTTATAGCAAATAATGGGTCTTGTGAAATAGAAGAGTCCAAACAACATTTCCTTGAAGCTCTGTGGGCACAACTCAGACTTGTGTCATATCTTGTTTTCTTTCTCAGTTTAAATTTCCAACTGCAAGGAAGGATTTTCATCCTGGAACAAGGCTTGAATATAAAATATTCTCATTCAAAAAGCAATTTGTGTGGGGTCATAATCTTTCCCAGGCTTAGCCTATATTTCTGGTATCTGTTCTGTAGAGATTTACTTGAGATGAGTATGAGCCCTAAATCAAGCGTACTTGAAGAGTGATAACAAAAAGCACAGCCTCAGAGATGCACTGCTTGCTGCAGTCTTCTGCCTCCTTGGGAGGACCATTAGATCTTCCATTATGAACCCAATACAGATTGCAAACACGGTACATGAAAGTGCAAATAAACTCTAAAGAACTGTTTCAGCTGTCACCACTTTTTGGGTGCTTGTGCCCTGGAAGTCTTCATAATTGAAAAAGAAAGAATTTGTTGTTTGTCATTAACATATTCCACTAGAAGTACTATTGAGGACTCAGGACAGTGGCTTTCCCAGAAACCTGCTGTAGGTCTCTTTTTTCCTTTCATTAAAATGTCTACTTTGGGAAAATTATTTCTGTCTGACTTTCATTCAAAAGTCTATACTGGGGACTACGTGTAGTTTTGGGGGGGGGCCCGAGTGCTCGAGAACTGGCCAGAGTAACAACCCATGCACCGATACGATTTGAGCATTATTCTCTGCTTTATTGTTTACCTATACAAGCTTATATCTACTTTTGCAAAGATTCATGCCCTAGTCCCTCTAGACGGCCTCTAATCCGTGGGGGAGACGACCAGTGTATAACTTTGCCAAGGACTTTCAGAGCTGCCTGCAGCCAGGTGCTTTCCAGGCTTGCCTGCAGCCAGGGGCCAGTTCAGGGGTTTTTCCTCAGCAACCCTGGGTTGGCCAATCTTTCCAGGGGTATTATATGCCCCTGTTCCACAAGGAATCCCTCTACAGTGTAGTCTGAGGTGAGAAATGCCTCATAAGAACAAAAATCTGAGAGCACTGTTTGTACACTTATTTTTCATTTCTGTGTCCTTTCCAGCATTTAGAACAAATATTGTGCTCTTAAATATGGACTTGGGAAACACCATAGCACATGGTTCTCCTTTCAGTACTTTTGATGTCCTCAAGTAGAATAGATTTTCAAAAACAGTGGGTGAAATAGAGGTAGAGAAAATATATCTCTCTGCCTTTCTCTCTCAAAAGTAATTAAGTCACACGTAAGTTTCTGTTTCTGCCTTTTTCAATTGTCAGCTTGCTCATGGGAAATGATTTCTTGAATTCTTTTTAATGTATAATTTTGCAAGTAAGAGAGGCAATTCAATTTGTGTACAGGATAATGAAGAATGTCTGTATAACACCAATACAGACTTGGTCTCCAGAATATTAATTTTTAATTCTTCAACATTTAAAACATATTAGATGTTTTCTTGTTTCCCTTGCTGCCTTTAAAAGAAATGCTTTTAATTGTCTAGTTCAAAAATTGAAAATAACTTCACAAAAGGAAATTTACTATACAATACAATAAGTTATGACATTTCACTTCAGTTTTTCTTTATCCAGGAAGAGGATCCATAAATAATAAAGGGATGAATGCAACTTGCACACTTCCTCCCCTCCCCCCCTCTCTCCACAGTTTAATAATCCAAAGGTTAGCTGCCTAAATATTTAATCACCTATAGCTTCTACAGAAAAAATGTTTCTACAGGTTTCTACATGTTCTTGTACAGAGAGGAACATTATCTACCTTAGGCATATATCTGAGAATGATGTAACTCTCTCTCTTTTGGCTATGGAAAACCTAGGATGTCATTTTGGACAGGACAATGCATGACAGCCTAAATGAATGGTGTCCTGGACTTATAATGGTATAACCAGACTGCTGTGGAGAGACAGACTGTGTTCTGTGTCATAATTTACTCCTCTGAGACCTGGTGGAACATGAAACTGCTGTGTTCAACCAAAATTTTTGGGGTAGGCTCTTCACTGGGGCTGTTAAAGCATGGCTTTTCTCAGCTGTTCATTTTATAGAAAGATTCATAATGTTAATAAATAAAAAATCATCTCTCAGTTCTGTAAAAAATTTACTAGATGCTATGCAAATCTCTAAGCAGTTGAGAATGATGACTCACGTGCCAGGTTTTGGAAACATACTTTGCTGAAAAAGCAGAACTACGTTTCTCCCTACTTTAATTTCTTTAATGTGTTGCTTAGAGAAAAAGCAAAATAAAGGACTTTGAACAGCTATTTTCCAGAGGATTATTTTTAGGTGCTTTTTTAAAAGTTTTCTTAGCAAATGCATCTTCTTCCATATCATAAAAAATAGATGTTTTGTAGACTAGAGAGTCCTATTTTTGGCAAAGACTGAAAATAAAATGTGACTATGTTCTAGCTGTATCACACCCATCTCCTAACCTCATCTTGAAAAATCTAGGCAATATCTTGGTCTTGCATGGAATCTTACATTGAAAAAACATCATCAAGTTTACGAGGTCATGTAATTCAAAGTTAGAAAATCTTAAAAAACAGGCAATCATACCAAGCAGCCTATAGCTCAGTTTGGGACACAACTACAAAGAAGAAATAAACCTCAGGAATTCAGAGCACAAAAGCTATTTTGCACTAATTCCCTGTGAGGACAAGTGTTCAAAAGTGAAAGGTAACCATTACACTCAGCTGTGTCCGAGGAAGTCCAGTGCAGTCAGGTGAAACATGCTGGAGTTGCAGGAAGATTCTCCGTGAGGATATATTGCTCTGTGTGAATACATCTACAAACCAACCATTCATAGGAACTGTGACAGTAAATTATCAGAGCAGGTCCTTACTACCTCTGAAGTCGTCCATATTCTGTGTTTTTATTGTTTTTGAACAAAAAGTGACATGACACTGATGTGAATTCTTGAAATCTAGCTCCTTGAACAGGACCAGGCACCAAAATTTGTTCAAGATAAGGCTTCCAGAATGCTGTAACGGGAAAAAGTCTGCATTTTTGCTCCATATTTCTGGAAATAGTCCACAATTTTAAGGGTTTTTTTCATACTTTAAAAAAAGATTTCTCAGGCAGCTGAATCTGAAATACAGTAAAAGAGTTTGAATAATGTGGAATTGAAAAAATTGATTCTGATAGTGGGAAATGTGTCTCTATTCCAATGAAAAATTATGCCATTTGCATTAATGAAGACATGAAGATACATAAGGAGGTGGACAATACCCTATGAGATCTACTACTGTAGCTTTTTAGTCTAGAAGTATATAATTTAGAACTAAGTCATCATGTTCTTCTGTTGATTCAGGCTTAATTGCAGGACTGGTGTCATTAAAATAACACAGTAGCAGCTCTATAAGGGACTATCTCTAAAAGGCAAATCCAGGTGCTAATGGAGATTCCTAATAGCTTAGTATGGTTTTCTTGAAGTTTCAAGTAAAGAATAAAAATTCCCAAACTATTTGTTAATGCTACTGATAGACTTGACTGAATTCAACTCAAAATCTAATGTAAGGCTGGTGGGAGCATTTTATAAAGAATGTAATTTATGCAGTTTCACAGACCTTTTACAGTTAAATAACTGTGTGTACGAATAGAAAAACAGATCCCATTTGCATCTGGATTTTTAAATGACTATTAAGTTATGTGCACTAGAAACTTCTATAAATTCTTCCATCCAGGAAATAAATGTGAGATACTGCATTTTGGGTTCATTAGAGCTAAGCAACTAATTTTGAATTTATAATATCATTGATAAGTTGAGAATTAGTATAAACTCCATGCTGTTGTATGAGGAAAAAAAGGCCTGGGACATTTAAAAGATGATGAGAACATAT